>NC_066630.1:22957426-23164926 GCF_025201925.1 Gopherus flavomarginatus | reverse complement strand
TGATTCAGATTTCATCTATGGTCTATGTATCCTCTCTTGTATCCTATACCTTCATTAGCTGTGTTTTCTTGAAGTTAACTTATTCTTTGTGAAAATATGTCAGGATAGATTGTTTGCTTGTTTTATCACTGTTGATGCATTGATCCTTTACTCTCTGAGATCCAGAGACAAATATCCAAATGATATTAATTAACAACTGCACTAGGGAAAGCCTGGCTTTGTTAGTTTGGTCATCATTCTTGGTGACATAGAAATGATTGCATCTCTGAGGAAGCCAAGAACAGTATCTAAAATTTCTAAGGTCTCCTATCTGAGGCCTCTGTATGACTAGACTCCACTAGCCCTGTTCCTCCCTCTCTCCCCTTTACACTTCCTTCCTGTGCCTCTTTTATCATCCCTGGGCTGATTGGGCCAATTGAGTTCTTAGCCCATCAGCCTGATTAGATAATTACCCCCAATCAGCTTCTTCTGGGGCACTAATTAGCATATAGGTGACCTAAGTGGAGGCTCACCTACTCTCTCCCTGCACTCTGTCACAGGGACCAAATCAGAGTGCTCGGATAATCTTCCTCCAAGAATATTAAAAGAACTGGCACATGAAATTGTGATCCCAGTAGCAAGGATTTCTAATGAATCCATAAACTCAAAGCTTGTACCCTATGACTGGAGAATTTCAAATATAGTATCTATATTAAATAAAGGAAAAAAGTGATCTGGGAAACTTTGGGCCTGCAAGTTTGACCTCCGTTGTATGCAAGGTCTTGGAACAAATTTTGAAGGAGAGAGTAAAGACATGGAGCTTAACAGTAATTGGTATGAAATACAACATAGTCTTATAAAAGATAGATTGTGCCAGACCTACCTGATCTCTTTCTTTGAGAAGATAACTGATTTTCTAGACAAAAGAAATGCAGTAGATCTTTTCTATCTGGATTTCAGTAAAATATTTGATACCGTTTCACAGACAATATTTAGTTAAATTGGAAGAGTAATACAGGAATTGAAAAGTGGGTAAGGAACTGATTAAAGGGAAGCCTACAGTGGGTCATACTGGAAGGTGAACTATCAGGCTGGATGGAGGTTACTAGTGGAGTTCCTCAAGGATCTGTCTTAGGACCAATTTTATTTAACATTTTCAATAATGACGTTGGCACAGAAAGTGGGAGTATGCTGAAAAAATGTGTGTATGACATAAAATTGGGAGATACTGCCAATATGGAGGAGGACTAGAATATCACATAAGAAGATTTGGACAATCTTGACAATTGGAATAATAGAAATAGAGTGAAATGTAATAGTGCAAAGAGGGACTAACAACAAGAGTTGTTGCTGTAAGCTGGGGACTTAACACTTGGAAGTAACAGAGGAGGAGAAAGCCAATCCTAGGATGCATTAGGCAAGGTATTTTCAGTTGCAGTAGGGAAGTTTTATTACCAATGTAATAAAGTCATTGGTCAGACCTCATCTGGAATAGTGTGTGCAGTTCGGGTCTCCCATCTTTAAGAAAGATTAATTCAAACTGGAGTGGGTGCAGAGAAGGGCTACTAAGAGGATCAGAGGAATGGAGAACCTGTCCTACAAGGGGAGACTTAAGGATCCTGGCTTGTTTAGCCTAACGAAACAAAGGCTAAGGGGGGAGATGATTGCTCTCTATAAATACATGAGAGGGATGAGTACCAGGGTGGGAGAGGAATTATTTAAGTTAAGCACCAATGTTGGCACAAGAACAAATGGATAGAAACTGGCCGTCAACAAGGTTAGGTTTGACATTATATGTTGGTTTCTGACCATCAGAAGAATGAAATTCTGGAATAGTTTTCCAAGAGGAGTAGGGGGAGCAAAAAACGTTACTTGTTTGAAAAACCCTACATTTATGGAGGGGATGATATGATGAAATTGCCCACAATAGCGTATGGCCCATCCATGTCTGCTATTAGCAGATCTCTCTATTGGCTAGAAATAGGATGTTAGATGGGGAAAGCTCTTGAGTTACTACAGAGAATTCTTGCCTAGATGTCTGGCTGGTGGGTCTCAGCCACGTTCTCAGGGTGTAACTGATCACCATATGTGAGGTCAGGAAGGAATTTTCCTTCAGGGCAGATGGCAGAGACTCTGTTTTTTTTCACCTTTCTCTGCAGCATGGGGCAGGGGTCCCTTGCTGGTTTCAACTAGAGCAAATGGTGGATTTTCTGTAAATTGAAGTCTTTGAATCAAGTTTTGAGGACTTCAGTAACTCAGCCAGGGGCTATGGACCTATTGCAGGAGTGGGTGGGTGATGTTCTGTGGCCTGCCATGTGCAGAAGGTCAGATTGGTGATCATGATGGTCCCTTCTGGCCTTCAAGTCTATGAGTCTGGAAACAAATGTGTTTACCATTTGAATAGATATGTCCACAGTGACTGCCTGTGGCTGCTGTTCATCGAAGAGCAAATTTTTCTAGCCGCTTCTGAAGCATTAAAGGTTTTATTTTTGTTACTAGAAAACTAAGATTTTAAAGCTAAAAATGGCTTTTTGTTGTTGAGTGAAGTGAATTGTTAGTTACCAAAGAGGGATGTCCAGATACTATGGATTCCTGCTATATTTCCCAGTTTGTCCTGTAAACCATCTCTAATTTTTAGGTAACATTGGTGTATTTCATAAATTTAAAAAATATCTATTTGTATTGATAGTTGGTCCCAAGTGAGCCAAAGTACAAAGTAGGTTTGTTACCCCAATTAATGGGCACAGTAAGCAACTGTCACACTAGTGCACCACTAGAGGAAATGATTAAATCAAGTGAGAGGTGCCAAACCACTGTAATAGAAGTGTCACAGGATCTGTGTCTCTGTTTTGCCATAGCATTATCCTGTGACAATGTTCTGGTTCACTGACAGTATTACTTAAACAATTCAGCAGTACACCTCTATCCTGATATAACACGAATTCAGATATAACATGGTAAAGCAGCGCTCGGGGGTGGGGGGGCTGCGCACTCCAGTGTATCAAAGCAAGTTCGATATAACACAATTTCACCTATAACACGGTAAGATTTTTTGGCTCCCGAGGTCAGCATTTTATCGGGGTAGAAGTGTAATTTGAAATGGAAAATGTTTTGGCTTAATACCATTTATTTATTTTGCACAGGAAAACACAGAACTGCTCACAAGCCTCATTCAAAGCCAAAAGTGTCCGATGTTTTTGAGGTACATTTTCAAGAAAATGGAATGGATACAAAGTTCACGGGCTATTCCCAATCTGAGGAGGAACTGTGGGCCCGATTGGAAGAGCTTGAGAGACGAGAAGAGATGCTGGGTGAATTTAACAGGTATATTACTGTTGCAGGTTTGGGCTGAAAGATGTAATTAAAATCCTTACTAGTATGAACAAATAGGTGCTTTTTGCAGTTGATTTGCTTAAATCAGTGATGGTTGAGGAGCATTGCTGCATGTTGAAAAGTGTATGGTTGTTGATTTTGTTTCCATTATAAACTGAGAAAATCCTAAAAACATCCATTCAGAACTCTGGATACTTTTTAATACCTTAAAATTCACAAAAATAAATAAAATGTGAAACTTAAAATAAGCTGCTCAAAATAAAGGAAGATCTGTGTACAGAGCCTGCCTACCACAGACTTTCTGTGTGATCAGGATACATTTAATTTCTGTATACCTCAGTTCCCCATTTATGAAATGGAGATGATAAAACTTCCGTAACTCAAGGGTATAATGTGAGAGTAAACTGTCTAATGTTTGTGAGGAGTTTGGATACTACTGTGATGGAGCCTATAAACACACAGATAGATAGAGAGAACTAAAAGAATTAACTTGGACTCTTATTAGAGGGTAGGGTGAAGAAGGTTGGAACATAAAGGGCCTGATTTTCTACTGGAATCCAGCCCGTGAGTGGTGCAGAGGAGCTGGTATCTGTCTGTAAGTGTCCAGGAAGGAATCCCCTCATTCTCCTGGCATAGGGAAACTACCCAATGGCAGAGGCAGCTCCTGCAACTGCTGCCTCCCTCCTGTGCCCGTCATAGAGGGCACAACATGGAAAGGAGGTTGGAGCATTGCACAGTAGAGTTCCACTACTCCCATCCTCCAGTGGCATAGGGGCCATTTGAGACCTGTGCCAGGGTGTGAGTTATAGCAGCTCTCTAGCTACTTTCACAGGCCCTGGGGCTACTGCAGAAAGGCCCTTGATCACGGAGCTGTAACCAGCTCCCTGACACCCTCATCTGTCTCTTGCATTGATTAGAGCTTGGTTGCAAGAGAGACTTTGGCCCAAAGTGTACAAGATGGGTAAGCTAGTATTATAGTGGGACCTTTTGTATTTCTGTAATGTTGTGTACAGCTCCTGAGTAAACAACTCTTTTAATGGTGAATGACCATCCTTAGAGCTGTTTTGGTCCTAAAGCAAAAATTATGATTTAGGACCAGATTGTGGCTCTCTTGTTTGCATTGATAAACATTTCCTTATTGAAGTGGTTCCATTATGAATAAGGGCTCCACAGTCTGGCTCTTAAAAAAAAAATTATATCATGCATGATATTGTTCTTCCCTAACCTCTTCCAGAAAATCTCATCTCAGAAGAAAAAGTGGCTTCATATGTTGTTCTGTAAATTATCTTGTTAGGTTATGATATGTGTTGATTAGTTTTCTTTCCTTAAGTATTTTTTGCGATTTGTAGGACACCTGATACAATTGAGGCAAATGGAGAAGATACAACCTCCTCTGAAGAGGAGAAAGAAGATAAGACAGATCTGAATGTGGTACACAGAGTGGAAGACTCTACTACTCAGGACAATGTACAGAAAGAAGTAACAAATTCAGAATTGTTCAGTGGCCAAGTTAATGGCCGAAGTCATTATCACAGTGATGATGAAGATGATTTAGGAGTTGATCATTTTGTACCAACTATATTTTTCTCTCATACTGTTGAACCTAAAAGGGTTTGTACTATTACTTTTTATGTTGTACTGTTACTTTTTATGTATTTATCTCCATCTAATGTAGATAGTATATATACTACATGCTTTACTGAAAATAGTGTACCCCATAGCGCCGGATTATAAAGTATACTATTGCTTTAATGAGTGAAAAAAGGACCTATCTCACATAGGTAAGATGGTTTCAGAGTTCAGAGCTGAAGCCAATTCCTTGTTTACTAGGTTTAAAGAGGCAGGAACCACAACGAAAGCAGCATCCTTATCCTATGGGGAGAGTGAGTGAGGTGTTATCTAGAGCAACTCCTATAGTCAAATGAAGAGGCAGCAGCAATGTATTTTTGAGGGAGTCATCCTGCCTACCAGAGCTGAAGTTAAACGCTAAAGGAAGTGTGAAAAGAAGACTCTCTCATGAAGAAATAATGTAGACATATTTCTGACTTATAATTGGGAACAATTTCTCAAGGACAATGGTGGAAGATCCCATCCCTTGGGAGTTGAAAAAGTAATGGACAAAACACTAGTAGATGTACTGCTTTGGTGGGGTTGAGGGTGGGAGTGAGGGAGAGCACTAGATGTCCTAATAGGTCTCTTGCATCTTTAATAGCTAGAATTTTCTCATCTGACAGAAACAGTCAGTAGCTACTAGTTTATCTGTCATTGGAATCTAACCATAGATTATACTTCTAATAGCACATCTAAAATGTTACTGCAGCAGAATTCTAACTGTTTGTGCTACTTACAGCCCTAGAATCTTTTTTTTTCTTCTGAAAATGCATTTTATATTTATTTTAGACATGCAATATTGTAAAATGTAAAAGCTATCACAGAATTCAAGGTGTTATGTCAAATATTCATGTGAAACCTTGACAATAAGTTCCATGGCTAGTCTTGTATTTAGGACCCTGACTAGACAAAGTTTAATTTGGCTTTTTATTTCAGAAGGTTTCTTTTGCTGCTCTGTGTTTTGAAACCTCCCAATTCAGTCATGAATTCTCTAAAATGATACCAAAAAGTGATATTAAAGTTTTCACACTGCCAGTACTATTTCATATATTTCTAAAAGGTAGCATCCCTGGCCCAGGTGTTCTAAAAATGCCTTTTACATTCAAGGGAAACTAAGCTGTTGGTCGGAATTAATGGTTTAGGATGTATAATCAGGTTGTTTATTCTTACCCAATCATAGAATATCAGGGTTGGAAGGGACCTCAGGAGGTCATCTAGTCCAACCTCATGCTCAAAGCAGGGCCAGTCTCCAACTAAATCCCCAAATGGCCCCCTCAAGGATAGAACTCACAACCCTGGGTTTAGCAGGCCAATGCTCAAACTACCGAGCTATCCCCATCCTGGTGCAAGAAGCTATTTCTTGACACTAAGTGCTAATGCACATGAATTTTGCACATAATATCGAGACAGTGAGCACTGAGAATATCACTGTCAATACATTTTGTTTAGCTCCCCAGCTGCTTGGATATGAACTGACTTAATCCATGCCCTCGTGATTGCTTGATTTGTATACTCTAGACCAATTTGTGTTTTAATTTCCAGGTAAGAATAAACACAGGAAAAAATACTACTTTGAAATTTAGCGAAAAGAAAGAAGAGGCCAAACGTAAAAGGAAGAATAACAATGGCAATGGACACTTGGTTCCAGAACTGCCTAACATCAAAACACCAGCAGACATTTACCGGTATGTAATGTATAGTGATGGTTGCCCTCCTTTTCCCATAGCATGCTTGAAAAGTAAGGCCTTCTTTTGTGTCCTCTTTGAAGCATCCTGCAGCAACTTTGAAATCTTACCCAAATATGGAGCTGCCCAGTGTCTCCCAAAAGAAGCATTTGGAACTGGCTGTACATCTTAAAAAGTGAACACTTGTGTCTCCTGCATGGTTGTCACATGTTTAAACTGCCACACTTCATAGCTATTGCATGCTGCTTTGCTGAGAGTTACATTTTCTCAAACTAATAGCCAATCATAATTCCTTTTAGCAGTGCTTTTAAAATTTACCCCACTGCATCATGCCATATCTTCTGCAACTTAAAGGAAGGAAATGGCTCATTGCAAATTGTTTAAACATATTGTCAATCAACTTTCTTTTAAATATTTTTTAAATATAACTGATCATGTCCATCACATTATGCCTTCTTTCTCTTTCTAGCTTCACTCCATTGTTTCTTTCCCTTGAGGTATCTGTCTGAGTTATTATTGTCTCCTTCCTCTTTTCTTACTCTCTCCCTCCAGCCAAGCATATTCCTTTCAGCATGTGCTTTACGTCCTCTCTGGTATATTCTTTCTCATTTCGTCCCTCCCTACAAAATTTTCTCTTTTTCTCCTTTTCCATCTTTTCCAGCTTTTAATTCCAGTCTTTCTCTTCCCCATCTGCTCACAGACACACACCGTATCTGTTTACTCCTTATCCATTCACTCCTCCCCCTCCTTCAAAGGGCAAGAAAAATTGACCAGACCTCCAATAGCTAAAGGACTGCACAAAGGACAAAAGTAAGATTGAGACATAGGACCAGTTTTTTAAAGGTATTTAGGTATCTAAAGGTGCTGACAGGCACCTATTGGATTTTCAAAAGCACCTAGATCCTATTGCAGTCAGTGAGAGTTAGAATTTTCAAAAGCCTCTAGGTACTTACTAGGCACCTATCTATGTCTTCACATACTTAAATACCTTTGAAAACCTGTTCAGAGGCAACATCGAGGTGAAAAGTCTAGCTCACTGCCTAGTCACAGCTATACAACTGCTGGGACAAGAGAAAGTTTAGTGATTTATGGTGCTGTCTTTGAACCCTGATCAGGATCTGTATGTTTTGTAGTCTTAGGCTAGTAAGTGAGTAGAAAGTGTGAAACTCATAAGAAACAAACAAAAAAATCCCGCTTTCTAGCTGTTGAAAGGAAGCTGTTGTACTTTTTCCTCTATGAGCCTGCTTCTGCTCCCAGTTAAGTCAGTGGCAAAGCTTTCACTGATTTCAGTGCTGCACTATTAAACCCCACAGTTCACTGCTCATTCCCAGATCCCCCAGCTATTGTGAGGTAGTATTGTTGAGGTGTCTCCTAATGTACCTCACCTGTTTTTGAATTCTCCTCTCTAGTGAATAGTTCCAGTACCCACCTCTTCCTCTGGCAAGCTGCAGCAGTACTAAATTGACCTGATTCCCGTTGGTTTTATAGCTACCCATAGGGTTTCTAAGAGCAGCAGTGGAAAATAATAGACGCTGGTCAGTTATCATTACAGTTTGGGAAAGCTGTGAGCAGCAACAGAGGGATGGGAACAGTATCTGTAGACTCGGGAAGAGGACTCTGTGACAGTTCACACTGTTCATGTTTGGAAAGTTTCTTCAGAACCTATGAACTAAAAACTTATTTTATTTTTAGTGAAAGTGTAGATTCTGCAGAAAATTATGGCACTTGCCTGAGAAAACTTCCTTGTCCTGTGCAAGTAAATGTTTCAAGCACTTGTTTTTATATTCTACATCTGAAAATGATTTCACACTAGAAAGCCTTCTGTTATCACAACATTCTATTTGGTTTCTGGAAATAAAAACCTCAAAATCATCTTGTGACTATAATTTTTCTTTACATTTTGCAAATCAAGCTGTTCTGTCAAGTGTCTAAGAGCTATACACATTCTTCAAAAAGAGGAGTATACCAGCCAATCCTTTAATAGAGGCATGACAGTGTTTGGGTTGCGGAATTACTCCATGTTCATTAGTAAAGAAAATGCTTTATTGTATCTTTTAAAGGTACGGTATTGTAATACAGCAGTTGAAAAGTTAGAAATGCAAATCGTAATTAATTTGTACAAAAGACAAAGTGAGATCACTGTAAATTTGTCATCTGATCCTGAAATAGTTTATTAAAGCTAACATTTTCCTTTATAGAGTCTTTGTTGATGTTGTGAATGGAGAATATGTCCCTCGTAAATCAATTTTGAAGTCTCGAAGCAGAGAGAATAGTGTTTGTAGTGATACCAGTGAGAGCAGTGCTGCTGAGTTTGATGACAGACGAGGAGTTCTGAGGAGTATTAGCTATGATGAAGCTACTTACAGTGACAACAGTGAAGGGATCTTGGAGGAGGAAGAGGAGGAGGGGCAGGAGCATCTTCCAAAAAAACTTTCAACCTTATCAGGGACATTTGAGGTACATTTTTTTGATTAATTATTGATTGTTGGCAGTGATAAAAAGGAAAATGCTGGATAGTGTAGTTGCCTTTACCATCAGTTTATTTAATTTCTTTTTAACTAATTTTCCAGCTCTCCCTACCTCTCTCAACTTTGGCGAGAGACTACCAGAAGGCCCATTCTTCTCCCTGCACTTATCCTTTTCCTCTCATTGTGGGATAACCAGCTGAGCTGACTATTTGCCACTTTTGTGTAGCAGTAGACAGTATCCCTTCTACTGAGCATATTGACTTCATGGCTTTTGAATTTAGTGACACTCTGGGACTTCCCCACAATTTAAGTTCTGAGGTGCACCACAGGGTAACAAAATCCTGGATCATGCAAGATTCCCACTTAATAATTGCTAATCTGAGGGAGGGAAGGTGATTTTGTGTATACTGTAGGCTCTTAATATGCTAACACATTGATTCTGGAGAACCTCCAGGGCTTATTTTATATTTTAAAATAAATGGTGTCGGTGGGCTCATCAGAGTGTTTACAGAGTCCCATGATAGGAGGAGGGAGGAAGTTGTCCAGCGGACATAGAGCTCAGCTTCTGGCATTCCGGCCTTTAAGAAGAACCTGCTCTTTCAGGCAAGATGCCATCGAAGAGCCAAACCAAATATATTTCCTGTCTTTGGAAAGTCTTGGGTAATTTCTTATAATTAATGAAAGAGATTGTACATCGCTAGTGCATGTGCTTGGTGAGTAATTGCGAAAACCATTGAGAATGTTCAGAAATGAGATGTGGCTGCTGCTATGCCATGCATGGGATTAATATTTTACTTCTGTTTTTGTTATGAAAAATTACAGTAATTTTTTAAAAGTTAGGTTACATTGAATTTTCAGAAGTTCTGTAGACAGAAGGCATCTTCAAAGGGAAATGGTTTCTTCTGGAAAGATAGTTATTTTTAAGAAAAAGTAGACTCATGGAAGCCCTATTGCGTGCTTTACTCGGTAAACAGCCACATGGTCCTGTTGTTGCAACCCTCATGCCCCTTTTGTTTTTCTTTATATCCACTTTGTTATATTTGTTTAGACCTAATGCTGCTGAGGGATGCATGTGGCAGCCCTTATGCCTGCATAGAGTCCCGTTAACTTTAAAGATATTCAGTGGAGACATAAGGATCTGCTGGCATGGATTCTTTTACAGGGTTAGCACTACAGATTGTAATCTCTTTGGGGCAGAGACTGTCTCTTCTGTATGTTAAACATCTAGTACACTTTTGGTCACTGTAAAACAATAGGTTTCAGAGTAGCAGCCGTGTTAGTCTGTATCCGCAAAAAGAACAGGAGTACTTGTGGCACCTTAGAGACTAAAAAATTTATTTGAGCATAAGCTTTCATGGGCTGCAGCTCACTTCATGGGATGTATGCAATGGAAAATACAATAGGAAGATATATGTATACACAGAGAACATGAAACAATGGGTGTTACCATACACACTATAAGGAGAGTGATCAGTTCAGGTGAGCTATTATCAGCTTTGCAATAACAAATCATTCCTATATCAGTTCATTCTCTGAATAGGGCATGATTATCTGCAGTATCACTGTATTTTTATCACACTGAGCAAAATGCTCCAGTCAGAACTAAAGGGACATTCACTTTAAAAAAAAAATATTGTTATGCTTTCAGTTGTTTTTATGGTTGTTTGAAGTATATTATTTTTCTGGCAACATTTGCCATGTACTGAGTCTTTCTTTTTTCCTAATGCAGCAGAACATCAGTGGCTGTATTTTATTCACCCTTTTATAAAAATAACACTGGTGTTATTGAACAAATCAGCTGAACAGGCACAGCTTTGGGCTTAGTTTAGCTGTTGGAGTACAGCACGAAAAACATTGCTTTTTTGCAGGTACTGCAAGAAGAGTTACTATTTTGTTTTGCTGTGTTTTTCTTGGCAACAGAGTAACTCTTAAAAGAGCAGATACAATAAATCTGGTATCTATTCCCTCCCACCCAATATAATGACCAAATCATGAGTGTAAATTAGTGTACCTTTTTTCTGAAATGCCCTGAACCATTTTTCATTTTTGGCACATAATGTGATTTCTTTTTGAAAATGTAGTATTTTATATTGCATAAGCACAGTGTTATGCCTACTGTAAACCCATGGCTGATACTAAAAGCATTTATGAAAAAGCGTTTCTTCTTAGCTGCTTTTCAAATTGTAAATATCCTAGCTGTTTCTTTGTCTTAATATAGCAAAAAAGCTGTAATGGAAATTGTAATTTTAAAATATTTAGCATGTATGGTTTTAGTTCAAATTTATAAAGGAAAAAAAGAATTGGAAGTCTTTTGTTGTTCTCTTAAGTATGAACTGCCTTGACCAACTTTTGATTATTTTTGGTAAGAAAGAAAAAATAAGAACCAACAAAATATAGGTAAATTTGTATTCCAGGTGCCATCTTGAGGCAATTAGAAAAGGCCAAGATATTAAGCCATGAAATATGATATATGATGTGAAATGCTGACAGACCTAAAATCTGAAAATTTTTCCCATTTGTTAGCCAAGATGAAATTTCCTGTTGCATCATCTATTTTATTTTCTTGAACATGTATCAGTGGGAAGCAGTTTTTTCAGATCATTTATGCAGTTAGGAATGTGATTAAGTAGTATTTTTAAAACACTATCTTTCATTCAGATTTCTTTGAACAAGCTATATTTTGAGGTTAATTACAATTTGGTTACTTGTTCAAGGAACTACCATTGATTTAAAGATATTTCTTTACTTTCGATTAAAAGAAATAACAATCCTAATAAGGCTAATATAGGGTAATGAACTTATGGGCAAAGCTTCACATCTGCATTTTATTAGCTCATTCTGAGTTTTCTTTTCTCTTGTAGGCTTTTTCTGGAACTGTTATAGAAAAAGAGCCTTTGTCTCCCTTAATACCACACCCAAGCATTGCTCACCCTGTTCTGCCTACCATTCCGGAGCGAAAATCAGAGGAAGTTCTGTCTGAGGCATCAGAAGAAACTACAAAGAGGATTTCAAAATTCAAAGCTGCCAGAATGCAACAGACAAACTAGGCCCTGTTGCCTACACAATGAAAGTTTGAATATTAACGCTTAGTTTCACATTTGTTGAGATTATGTAAAACTATGTGCATTACACCTAGTTAGTAAAAAGGTATCTTATGTTAATTTGGCATTGTTTATCTTAATAGACCTCTATTGGTGGTATTAAAAAAAAAAAAAGTAAGCGTTTGAACACTTCAATATTCAGTTTATTTTGTCAATTTCCCTGTATGTGGTCAGCACCTTTGTATATGTTTGCCTTATAACAGCACTTGGAATAACTTTTCAAAGATTTCTCTTCATATGCCATTGGTTTTATGTGTAAACCTGAATATACAGGTAGTTTTGTATCAGCTGTGATGTCCTACTTACCATCTGGACAGTTTTAAAGAAACTTTTCAAAGTGATTCAACAATTATATTTCATTACTTGCTTTATCATTTTAAGACACTCTTGTATCCACATTGTTGTAGGTACCTGCAAAAATTCAGTTTTTTTTCCTTCTATTAAACCTCTGATATCTTACTGTACAGATCTCTAAAACAGAATGCTGTGTTCATGTACATTGCAGGGAAGTTTCTTTCATGGAAAATGGTATTTTGTAAAATTAAACTTTTCAAGTAAAAACAAAGCTGTGAATTTTGGTTTTTTTGTTGATTTATTCATTTAAAATAAAATGTGGAAAGAGGTGGTTCTTTGAAATGCCTCACTATTGCATAAAGACACAGTCTATTCTCTTCCCCCTTTGTGTAGCAAACACCCATTAATTTCAGTGGCAATTACATGCACGTAGGGAGAGGAGCATAGACCCAGACTATGGTTACAAAATCCCCCGTTCTTTTATACAATCAAATAATATTTTAATTGTCATGGAAATGCCCAGAGAAGGTGGCTGCTAAGGATAAATGTCTTAATGGCTGCAATTTTATTTCAAAACTTAACCAGACTAAGGCACCGAGAACTAAGGCAAAATGTCTTGCTGCAGCAGATAGACATGGTTCTGTGGATTTAACCATGTGCATCACCCTGCACAGTTCTTGTTCCCACCAGAATCTGACTTTCCAGGCCTTGGCCATCTCATCTGGACAGCAAGTCTACTAACACTACTCCCAGAAAAGTATTTTGAGCCAGGGTTTAGCCAGCTCTTGCATTCTATGCTCTCGGGTTTGTCTCTGTTCCTGTGGTGTAAACTGTCCACTGCCTCACCCAGGAAGCCAGTTTGGGCAACTGGAGACATCTCTTCCAGTTTTCAAAGTTTTGTCCTTACATTTTTTTTAATAAAAAACCAAAACTCATTATTTATCTTTAAGTTGGCTTTAAAATGCAACTTCCTTGCTAAAACTGCCCAGAACCAACCCAACAACTCGCCTAGATTGCAAACAGTTGTTTTTGCAGATGTTTAATTAACAAGAAAATGTATGATCATGTTTAAAGAGCAACTATGCATACAAACAAAGTGAGTAAGAGTGCATATGACCTCTTATTCACCAGACGTTTTTAGTGTGCCAAAGCTGAAGGAGGGCTCTTATCTCATCTTGTGCCTAAATCAGCGTGGGTGTCTTCTGTAACTGAGTAACCATAAAATCATCCATGATAAAGTTTTCAGGTGACCCAAAAATTGGGGGAGTGGTAAATAATGAAGAGGACTGGTCACTAATTCAGAATGCCCACATGCTCAGGGTTTAGCTGATTGCCATATTTGGGGTCGGGAAGGAATTTTCCTCTGGGGCAGATTGGCAGAGGCCCTGGAGGTTTTTCGCATTCCTCTGCAGCGTGGGGCATGGGTCACTTGCTGGTGGATTCTCTGCAGCTTGAGGTCTTCAAACCACAATCTGAAGACTTCAATAACTCAGACATAGGTTAGGGGTTTGTTATAGAAGTGGATGGGTAGGGTTCTGTGGCCTGCTTTGTGCAGGGGGTCGGACTAGATGATCACATTGGTCCCTTCTGACCCTAGAATCTATGAGTCTATGGGTCTGGATTGCTTGGTAAAGTGGGCACAAGCAAACAATAGATGTTCGAAATAGATGTGGCTAAATATAGATGTATACATCTAAGAACAAAGAATGTAGGCCATACTTCCAGGATTGGGGGGGACTCTATCCTGGGAAGCAGTGACTCACAAAAAGATTTGGGGGTTGTCCTGGTAGATAATCAGCTGAATATGAGCTCCCACTGTGACGCTCTGCCCAAAAGAGCTAATGCAATCGTGAGGTGCATAAACAGGAACCTCAAGTAGGAGTAAAGAGATCAAATAATCTCTATAGTTGGCGCTGGTGTAACTGCTGCTGGAATACTGCATCCAGTTATGGTGTCCACAATTCAGGAAGGATGTTGAAGAAGAACCAGCATGAGAATGATTAAAGGATTAGAATACATGCCTTATAGTGACAAACTTGAGGAGCTCTATTTATGTTAATAGAGAAAATGGGTGACTTGATTACAGTCTTTAAGTATCTACATGGGGAACAAATATTTAATTGGCTCTTCAATCTAGCAGAGAAAAGGTATAATACAATCAAATGGCTGGAAGTTGAAGCTAGACAAATTCAGACTGCAAATTCAGACTGCATTTTTAATGGTGAAAGTAATTAACCATTGGAACAATTTACCAAGGGTGGTGGTGGATTCCCCATCACTGACTAGTTTAAAATCAAGATTGGATGTTTTTCCACAAGTTCTGCTCTATGAATTATTTTGGGGAAGTTCTATGGCCTGTACTATACTGGTCAGACTAGATGATCACAATGGCCCCTTCTGGCCTTGGGATCTAAGAAGCAGATGTCTGTGGGATTCCAGGAGCTACATGCGTAAGGAAGATGTTGCCTGCTGTGGCATGCATAGTCCTCGCTGCCAATGCTGCTGGGAATGACCCACTTCAATGGCTGCTGCCCATAAGGAAAGTGTTGGGGGCAGATCTTCAGCTAGTGTAAATTGTCACAGCTCCATTGAAAGTAATGGAGGATCTGACTCTTGGAGTAATGCTGACTGGGGGCCAAGAGGCAGCAATGGAGGTATTGGTGATTTGCAGATCTTCCCCTGACCTGTGGCTGATTCCCAAAGATCCACACAGGTTGATGGTTAAACAGCACTTTTCCCAGGAGGCAGGGGGAAATTCTGCCTCTCTGAACAAAGAATTAAAGGGAATGTTGAGTATTTTTTCTCCCTGCTTGGTTTCTCTTGCAGGTTTCCTTATGGGAGGGGACAATCTAAGTTTTAAAACAGACTCATTTTAAGCTGATACTGTGGATCACATTGAAAGTATTAATGATTAACTTGATTCATGCTAAAATGCAATTTAAAAAAAAAAGCATATTGCTGTAGTACTAAAATAAGCCATCAATGCCAGTCCATCCTCTATGCATGGCTAAATATTTAAAGAAGATTATTTATAGCTTATTTAATGAATTCTTGGCTAAACAAAATGAAATTATGTCCTAAAAAAGTAGAAGCTATTTTGCAACCAGAACAGTGCAACTGTAAAATATAGTTCTATGCATACCTATTTTAGATATCAAAAGGTTGAGATCCAAGATGCCCAGACAGGTAATTAGAAAGAAAAGGAGAGAGAGAGAGAGACCTTTTAAAAGATTTATTTATATACCTCCTAAAATACTTACCACTCCTAGTTATTTTGAAGCAAGCCAAACTACCCTTGATCATTTTAAAATCACAGTTAGTTCTTTACATGTTTTTATTTGGTACCACTCCCCTAGTCAACATAGGACAAGTGCATCTTGGTTGGAATGCACTATGGCTCTTATTCAGGAAAGCATCCTTATTCAGGAATGCACTTCAATGTGTGCTTAAGTTCTGGGCTGAAGTCAATGGGTTCCTGAAGAAAAATAAACTCAAGCAAATGCTTAAAGTTAAGCACATATTTGGGTACTTTCCTGTACTGGGGCTTATGTATGTCTGCCTCTCTTGCAACTTGCAGTGTGTTTCATGTGTGCAGGGGGTGTCTCATATTCATTTGCTCCTGTATCTCTTGTCTCCTTACACGGACTTAAGCAATAGATTGTGTAATAGCAATGATGGTGGTGTCACTTATGAAGCCTGTTCTCAAATGTACATGCAAAAATACACTTGCATGAAGATGTGACTAGAAGTTTTAGAGAGAGAAAAAAATGTGGGAGTCTCAAGGGCTACGCTTGGTGAAGGATTAAAACACTTTTGTTTTTAATGCAATAGTGGAGCAGAAGACTTGACGTTTGGGACCACCAGAAATACATGTTTTATTAAAGCCAGGGAGTAGAGAAAATGTTCCCTATCTGTAGTGGTATTGCCCATGTTTCTATGCCTTCATGTTTCTTGATATTAAATTAATCTATCAGTAAGAGCGTCTTTTTCTTTTCTGCTAACATCAGAGATTTTATTCTCCACTTAAAGAATGAGGGTAATGTTTAATCTATTTATTTTTGATTTCTTGATTGCTTTCCCCCCCCCCCCCCTTTTCCTGCTGCAGGAAGAGGGTCTGAGCTCCTCTGTGCTGGGTGTTTGTCAGGGAGCCTGGACTTAAATAGAAGCCACAATTAGCTGTCAGAGCCTGCTGCTGATTGGGATTGGCTGGTGAGTTTTTTCAATGGCTGTATGAAAGGAGAGGAGCCAATGGGGGCATAGTCATGTGACCTTGTGGGAACACAAATACTCAGAAGCCAGTTAACTGTAGCTGAGTAAGGCCAAGAGTGGGTGAGTAGCAAATGCTTTAAAGGCATTTATCAGAATAGCAATTGATTAGTAGAAGGGCTTATTTGTTACTCATTGTTTCCTTGGAGGGTTTGGATACCATCAACTGGGGAAACAGTGTGGGAGACAGCCTAAGGGAATAGTGATGGAGGGTTGGGATCAGGATATGGGCACAAAGTGATACTTATATAATAAAGCTTATCTGAGGATGAGGCAGTTTTGTGCCAGTGGAGAATCAGAGTTGTATCCGATATATGCTTTCCTGAATTGCCTATCTACCCAGTGCCTGAAACTGGAGAGTAAGGTCAGTGTATTGTGAGGTGGCAATGCTGAGGTCTTCTGAAAAGGGGGACACAGGACACCTGGCTAGCTGGGTGCATATAGGGAGAGGGAAAAGAAAAGAGATGAGATCATTCTAGGAGTCCAGGCATAAGAGACTAGGGATTTCAACCATTTTCAGGGGGAAGGGGCTGCAGCCATCTTGTGTTCCTGTCACCTTTACCTTGCCTCTCCACCCTCAAGGCCATCTTTTAACCACTAGAAGTCCTGCACCCAGGGCAGAAACAAAGTATGAAGCTAACTCTCAGGCTCTGTCTTGGCTAAGCAAATGAGGTATGTTTAGCAAGTGTGTTAATTAGCAGCACCTAGTGCAGACAAGGATTGTAGTGTTTGAAAACATGGTAGTGGGTCATGGTCAACCTAGGGTCCTAGGTTAGGCTAGGGAGGACACAAAGACTGACTCTGACAAGCTAACATGTTTTAAATATCAATGTCTTTATCTACTGTAGGTGCTAAGTAATGTTTCAAAACATGGTAACTGACATGTCTAACACACTTGCCAACAGAGTTGTTTATCACTTACCAACACTTTTGTTAAACACACATTATTTTCCAAATCCAGACAGGGTCTCAGTGAGCTTGTTTGGGTTGCAGCTGTAGATGTTTCTGATTTACATGCCTTCTAATTGATTAACAAAACAGTTTTAGTCACAATGTGGTGCTGCATGTGACTTAGTGGTTGGCTAAAGTTTCCTAAATTACTTGCCACATTTGCAAATGATTTAATTTCAGACATATTCATACCCTTTTTGCATTGGTCTTTCATAGACATTGGAGAGTTTCCCACCGTTTTCCTGACAAATTTGTTCAGAGAAGGGGAATTTCAAAATCACATTCACAAAATCACAGAAGGAAACTGAACTTTAAATCCTCACTCACAAACAATGGGATTGGGCCTGTTTGTATGCTCATCCAATCCAGGAATAGAAACAATAATGTGCGACCTACCTCACCAATCAAAACCAACAACACTGCTCCAATTTCAGATGTTTACAAAGAAAAAATTTCAAGAGGTTTGTCAGAAAAAATTAAATAACAATGAAAAATTCGAAGAAAACACCTGTGTGGATATTTTGTCAGTCTGGACTGGTGCGGCAGTGTGAGTTGTGGAGTAATTGTTACTCTTAAATCTTTTCTGAGACATTTCACTAAACCACATACCTTTTCTTGTATGATTAATTTAGAGCTAAGCTGGGGGTTACTTAACATTTTCTTTTGTGCGTGTGTTTAATTTTCATAATGAAGCAAACACTAAAAAATACAAAAAGGTAAACAACTTACAGTTGTATATGTTACCAAATACCGCACGTGTCATAGGATATCCAATAACATTATGTAACTACACAACTTTACAGCTTGTCAAAGCTGTGAAACCAGCCAATACAAAACCAGATAATATTACACAGACGTAAGATGTTGGTATGGGGGGGGTAACAATAAATAAATAGACATACACAAATAGGCAAAAAAGGGAGGTGGTGACTGAAGGGTGGGAGTGGGGGTGGTAGGGAGAAGAAAAGCAGAGATCCAGTGGAATGGAAGTCTGGCATCTTATTTGCACAAAGAATGCTGAGAGAGCTCATATATCAAGAAATATGAATGCCAAGAAATTTGGACCCCATAATTGCTCTCTATGTCAATAAGAAATTCTTTCTTTCTCTGGTTTCAGAGTAGCAACCGTGTTAGTCTGTATCCGCAAAAAGAACAGGAGTGCTTGTGGCACCTTAGAGACTAACACATTTATTTCAGCATAAGCTTTCGTGGGCTACAGCCCACTTCATCGGATGCATGTAGTTGAAAATACAGTAGGGAGATATATTATATATACACACACAGAGAGAACATGAAACAATGGATGTTACCCTACACACTCTAATGAGAGTGATCAGTTAAGGTGAGCTATTACCAGCAGGAGAGGAAAAAAACTTTTTGTAGTGGTAATCAAAATGGTCCATTTGCAGCAGTTGACAAGAAGTTGTGAGGAACAGTGTGTGTGTGGGGGGGGAAATAAACATAGGGAAATAGTTTTACTTTGTGTAATGACCCATCCACTCCCAGTCTTTATTCAAGTCTAATTTAATGTTTCCAGTTTGCAAATTAATTCCAATTCAGCAGCCTTTCGTTGGAGTCTCTTTTTTTTTTTGGAAGGTTTTTTGTTGTAATATTGCAACTTTTAGGTCTGTAATCGAGTGACCAGGGAGATTGAAGTGTTCTCCAAATGGTTTTTGAATGTTATAAGTCTTGATGTCTGATTTGCGTCCATTTATTCTTTTAACTAGAGACTGTCCGGTTTGGTCAATGTACATGGCAGAGGGGCATTGCTGGCACATGATGGCAAATATCACATTGGTAGACATGGAAGTGAATGAGCCCCTGATGGCATGGCTGATGTGATTAGGTCCTATGATGGTGTCCCCTGAATAGATATGTGGACAGAGTTGGCAATGGGCTTTGTTGCAAGGATAGGTTCCTGGATTAGAGTTTTTGTTGTGTGGTCTGTGGTTGCTAGTGACAATTTGCTTCAGGTTGAGGGGCTGTCTGTAAGTAAGGACTGGCCTGTCTCCCAAGATCTGCTAACTCAAACAGGTCTGAATATCACTGCTCTAATCTGGGCGTAAGCCTACTCCTCCTTTTTTGTCAAATCACGTGTTTGGTAACTGATGTGTCCCTCAAGAACTACTGTCTTTGTAGTGGAGTTAAACCCAGTGTGGCAGGTATATGATCTCAGCTACAATTTTCAGCTGAGATTTACTTACTGAAGCCAAGCACTATTTTTTTCACTCTTGTGCCCACCTCTTTCCACAGCTGCATGACCATTGGGCAGTCCCATAGGATTTGCATCAATGTTCCATTCTCTTCGTTAGAGCCCCTAGCAAACTTTAGAGGACAAGGCTGCCATCTTGTACAACCTCTGGGACACCCACTACAATTTTAATGGAATCTTTTGTGGTGCTCCACAGAAGCTCTGCCGTTGGGGTTCTTTTAAGGGCCATAATAACCCTCCATCCCACACGTTCACGAAGAACTCCAGACCAGTGGAGTTCCTCTTCATTAGCATAAGCATACATAGTGGATGGGGTCTAGAGAGGTTACGAAGCATTTCAAAGGTACCCAGTAGTTCTGAGGCCTCTAGCAGTCCTGTGGCATCCGGATCAAACATTAGCAAGTGTTTTAGTTGTATGTATTTCTGTTTCGCTAAGGATGGGAGGTTATGTTGTTGCTTTAGTGTTAGAAAAGAGAGAAAACCCTCATCCTTGACTAACTAGAAATCCATATGATGCCCTTGCTCAGCCAGTTCTTCCAAATTATAGTTTTGGTCCCAATTTGCCAGTCTGGGTTACCCCAGGCAGGTGCTTTTGCATGATGGCAAGAAAGAAATTGGTACCTGTTACCTAGGATAGCCCAGCCTTTTTGTGCAGCCACTACCATAGGCACCTTATTTCTTTCCATTGGTGAAAAAGAGTACCTACGCAGATCCGCAGGAGGAATTGGATGCATTAATATCAATTCAGTTTCCACCCATGTGGGTGTAAGGGTGTTAGCATGCAGGAACCAGTTTGACATCTGTGATGTGATTAAAAACATAATAGTAACTGTGGGACTGGGAGCCCAAACCCCCTTTTGGCTGTAGTGAGCTAGTGTTTTTTTAAGTGGTAGGCATGGATGTTGACCGGCCCACCACAGAAAGTCTCTAATAATAATAATATGGAGGCATATATACAGGTAGGCCACTTAAAATATGCAGGAACCTAGGCAGAATATTCATTTTTACTGTATTACCCCTTCCCCACAGGCTCAGGGAGAGAGGATGCCACTTATTTGGGATTACTTGACGTTTTTGTTTTACCCCTCAAACTAAAGACACCTCTACTCTGCAGCTGGGAGCAAGTCTCCTGGGCCAGGTGGACAGAGTTATGCTACAGTGGGGCTGGAGCTGGTATGCTAAAAATACCAGTGTGGACATTCTGGCATGGACGGAATCTCAGGCACTGAAGCCCACCTAACCCCCTGAGCTCCAGAGCCTGAACTCCTGCCTGAGCCCAGATGTCCATTTTGCTATTTTTGGCATGATAATTTGAGCCCCTGTAGCATGAGTGTGTCTGCCTGAGCTGGGAGGTTTGCTCCCAGCTACAATGTAGACATACCCTAAGTGTCTGAGCTGAAGAATACAGTGGGGGAAAAAAAAACAATGAAACTGGCTTGTGAACATCTAGGAAGCCAACTGGCTGCCTCTGTCTAACTGATAGAACCAAAGTGGGAATAACCATTCATGTGGGTTGGTGGAACCAAGTAAAAAGAATTTAGAGGTCAACTGGGTTTATTTCATTATATGTATTTTAAGACTAGGTGCAATCAATACTTTACTTTCTTAGAGAATCTAAAGCAGCAGATTTCTGTTTCAGTAGTGCCTAAAAACAGCTGTTTTAGCTGTTCATTTGAACAAAGTGATTTATGTTGCAAAAGATGAGCTAGGATTAAAAGAAATCAGATGTGCGTATTTGGTATGCAATATTTTTGTATTACAAATAGCTCCATTCTAACCCACATTAACCCCATGATATGTGAATTTTGCCAACTCCCGCTGTGTCTTTTAAATCAAATCCAGTAAATCACTATGAGTGTTCTAATTTCTAAACAAACTAGTCTTCCAATAGAAGTACTTTAACACTGTACTGCAAATTAGACAACCTAAGATAAATGGAACATCTTTGTTAATTATGTAACTTAATTGATCAAAACTACCAGACAGTATTTTATTTATAGACATTTTGAGCAGTATCCTATTTTATACTGTTAAATAGCATTATATTTGGCCGTTAAGCTATTATGCAGAAAATGTAATTTCTGTTTTTTGTCCAGTTAGTGTAACATGAAATCTCATTTGAACAGAACAAGTTCATTTAGATTTATCTCCTATATTTTACATTGTTTAGATGGACACACAGCGCTTTCCATCTTTACTTTACTGATGAAGAAGCAATTTACTTGAACCACATTGCGAATAAGAGGGGAAAACAGCATATATGTGTGTATATATTTGTACCGTGGCCCTTACTGTTTGTATGTAATTAATTTTGCATGCCAGTAGGTAGCAGTGCTGAGCAAAAGCAACAACAGAAAGCTGCCAGTCAGTGATTATAATTTATTATTCATTTCTGTTATAGGTGGGGTGTGCAGACAGTTACAGTAATAATTACCAAGACTAGAGTGTTTCCTAGGCAACCAATTTTTTTCTTCATTCATGCTGTTGCAGAGAGTATGCCTGTAAAGCATGACATTGCTGTATTCTGAGGTTTGTTGCCCTCCTGCTGCTCCAGGTTTGAGGTTAGTTACAGCATCATAAGGTGCTCTCAGGCATAAAAAGCTCAGGCTGGGATTAAAGCATGCAGTGAACACTATTACTGGGTCTTTCCTTCTACTCTTTAACTTTTAAGTAAGAAGGTTATAAAAATGCAAATGGCATTTTGGGGTTGTTATAGCTAATATTGGGAAGAATGCCTTTAAGTTGTAAAACATTAAAACAAGCAAAACAAAAAGAGAGTTGTTCTTTATATATTAAGAGAATGCCATTCCAATAACATTAGCAAAAAGGGACTTTCAGCTTGATCAAACCCTCAATGTTTAGCATTATAAATCAGTGGGAACTGCTCCACATAGCTAATCATAGGTGGTGTGTTTGTTTATCCTGCTTTATGATAATGGCTCTTAAAGAGGAAGGTAATGTATTCTTCCTGCAGGAAAAGGATTAATCCTTGATGTGATAACAGTAATAGAAACCACATCTATTATCAGAGATCTATAAATGAATCATATTATCCTACATTTTTAGGCTTACTAAGCTTTCATTTTAAGAAACTCACATCAAGTATTGTGCAATGATGAAAAGTAGTGTTGGTCTTTCTCTGCTGTGCAAAGCAGAGGAAATTCACGATGCAATCTAGCATAGAGATGTGGAATTTTTACCCATTACATTTTTGAAGTAAGATGCTGAGGCATGCTTACGTCTAGAGAGATTGTGTTCTATTTGTGAGATGCTAATGTTAGAAGCACGACGTATATGCTGTTGGAGGCTCCCTGCCTTAAAATAAAATATCCGTGGAGGATTTTAGATTGTCGTCTGGTTCTTGCATGTGGATCTCTTTAATGGTACTGTAGACTTTCTGGTATAAAAGCTAGCGGAACTTTGTTTTTAGCAACATAAATCCCTGTGATAGCCCTGTTAAAGTACTTGGCTATGAAAAATTCTATAGAAGAGGTGAGATGTATGTGATCCTAACTCTCTGGAATTGTGCCCTGGGTCCCACCCGATGAAAACTAAGCACCTGATCCTATGAAGTCTTCTCATGTAAGCAGTCCCTCTGAGGTAAAGACCTACTCACAGGAGTTAGGGTGGCAGGATTGGGCTCTTAGTAGTTTGCATTGGGAAAGTAAGAGTCTGCTTCTGCTCCCATTGAAAGCAGTGACAAACCTCATATTAAGTTCAATGGGCACAGGCCCAGACCAGTAGTATACAGAACTTTTTACACATACTAGCAGAACTTTTACTAGCCACGTGTTACTGAATTTTCTGGCCTAAATACAGTTTGATAGCAGTAGATACTGAGTCAATTCTGCTTCCATATATACTGGAGCAACTGAGAGCAGAATGTATTTATTTCACTTTGTACATATGCATCCTTCCCTTGTTCTGGGTCCACAGGCAGCTACTATAAAACAGCAATCAAAACTAACAATTAGAACCAGACCATGGGATCAAGGATCAACTAGGGTGACCAGCTATCTTGATTTTATAGGGACAGTCCCAGTTTTTGGGTCTTTTTTCTTATATAGGCTCCTATTACCTCACCCCCCCATCCCGATTTTTCACACTTGCTGTCTGGTCACCCTAGGATCAACCCTCCCAGCTTCTCAAAACCCGCTACAACCAGGATTCCACAACCAGGATGTACCTGCTATCCTCTCCCATCAGCTTACCCAGGTCCCCGCCACGTACCCAGGAAAGGCCTGGGAGAAGAGAGATGCCAATGCCCTGCCTCTGGCCCCTCTTGTGTCAGCTTGAGCACCTGAGATGACCGCAGTTGCCGTGGTATCACACAAGATAACCCACTGGCTTTATAGTTTGAAATCAACAACTCAGCTTTCCAAGAGTAAACAGGACCGAAGTACAGACTATGGGTGTCACAAGCTCGCATTTGGAAGCACCACTTCACGAGTGCAGCAGTTGACATTACTGAGTGGCTTTAACTTGTAGCCTGCGTAAAGTATGTTGTGATAATCTAATCTCAAGGTGGCCAAGGTCTGCATCTGAAAGAAAGGTTTCAACTTCTGTATCCACATGCAAATAGTAAGCACCCTTGGGCTGTTGCTGCTACTTGGCTGTTCCTGGGGATTCAGGATGACCAGCAGGGTGTGAACCTGAGCAATAAAATATGGACAGATGCTCCTAATAGAAAGAGCTAGTATCAACTCCGCCATTTTATCCAGTTGATTTCCCTCAATTTCCAGTGCCAACGTAACAGTCTTATTAGGGTTGAGCTCCAGTGAGTTCAGTCCACCCGAATCCATGCCTTTATCCCAGTCAGATCTGTACCATCCAAGTCCAGTGATACTGCCCAGCTGGAGCTAATTAAATTGGACCCATCAGCTTCATGCCATCATAGTCCTGCATATTCCTTAAATTTACCAAAAGGAAAATGTCATGAGTGACTTACACAATACATTTTAATTTCCATCACAGCAAATGTACAGTTCTTTCAGATTTGAATTTAAGTTTAAACAAGGCTTCAGGTTACCTCAGAATAGCTCAGAACTTATTTTAAGAACTTGTATGAACTGGAGTAATACCCATAGTGTCATTTCTGCCTTGCAAAAAAGATTTTTTTCCCCAACTATTCTGAGAAAAACAGCTAACAGTTCAACAGCTTAAATACAAGTGAATGGATCTCCTGAGATTAATCTGTCTGGTGTTCCTCAAGTAAAGACTTCTGCACAATTTAACAAAGGAAATAATTTTCCTATTTTTATAATGCATGTCTTTCTGTGGTATAAATTACTAAACCCACGCTGCTTATCTGCAGTAATGTTATAGATTTAGATAATTTACTATGTATCACGTTATCAGTTCATTAAAGAGATGCAATAAAGTCATTATTTACTAAGAAACAGCAACCCTTGCAATATGTTGTCAGAGAAATTGGCTGACGCAAGAACATCATATTTAAGTCTAAATTCAGAATAGCCCTCAGAAATTTCATCTGCTTCCTCCTTAAGTTTTCTGGAGGGAGCTGTCACTCTTGAATCCCTTCATCTTCAGAGGAGGAAGCCCCAGACCCTTTTTGTAATCACAAAAGTTCTGTGAAACCCACGTTAGTGGAAAAAAAAGTATTAAGGGCCCAATTCTGCACTTCTTGCCAGATGCTTATCACTCTCAAGTCCCAGTGAAGTCAATGGAAGCTCAGGGTGCTCAGCATCTTGCAGAACTGGGTTCTTGATGGCTTTCTGTATGTAAAGGTTTTGAAGAAATGTTGCAAAAATCTTAAGGAAGGTTAGGCATTTCCTGTCCCCCTTAGCCTCCCCCCCTTTACTTTTGCCTAAAGATTACTCTGCATCCTAGACAAAGGAAATATTTAAACTGTTAAATCTGAACAAAGATACAGTCTGCATATGACTTCTCTGAAGCCCTATAAAAATTCTTTAAAATTGCCTATTCACTCAAATTTACTGAGTGTAGCAAAAATGTCAAAGGCATAAAGTCAGAGAAGATTGAATAAAATAATGCAGAAAGACAGATTAGTCATGCACAGACCCACACAGCCTTTCACAGCACACAATACCACTTTTTATTACCGCTCTAGCTTTACAAAGACTATGTTCAATACATAGAGGATGATACATGGTCAGTCATGTAATCTGCCTTTGATTCCAAGACTCATTTATCTGGGCCCTTTTCACAAAGACATTGATGAGAGTTTCAGTGCATTGTTTTATTTATCATATATAATGGTTGGTGGAAAAAAATAGGAATTATTTCACAGATACCACATAAAGGAGTTATATATAAAAGACTGTAACAAAGTTTGGTAAAACACATAACAGTTAGGCATATAAATTCTCTTCCCCTATGTCCCTGTCCCCCCAAAAGCTTTGAGTATTGATAGCTATCAAAAGATATTGGAAAAACAGTGGTTCCTAACTTATTTACATGTTCCTGTAATCTTTATAAAGCTGTTTGAAAATTGCTATCTTTCCCCATTTTAAATTTGAGCAATATTTTAATTGTTATTTTTAGAGATGCAGATTTATTATTTATACATGCACAAAAGAAAAGAGACAATTTGTCAGTCACAGTTTTGTATCTTGCAAATTTAATAAAGAACAGCCCTTAAGATAGAATTTCTTAGCCTGCCAGGATTGACAAAAGCCAGCTAATGCAGAAATGTCAACAGCAAACCTCATCAGCAGCCCTGCGATGCCTTGCAATCAAGAGAAAAGCCACAATGTTACCTAAACATTAATATAGAGCTATCTAAATATCTATACATATGCGTGCATGGAGGAATTAGTAGGAGCCTTGAAATGCATGAGGAAAAAGAGAAGAGCCCACTGGCTAGTTACTGCTAGATTTTCTGTGAGCAAATACCACTTTGTTGAGATTTGCTGTGAAATGTAAAGGAACTTGGAGAGAGAGAGAGTGTCAGAGGAGGGAAAGGAAACAATGATTGACATTTATTTTACAAGACACTGGTTCAAATCTTGCTCTCAGATACACATGTGTAAATCTGGAGTAACTTCGCTGACTTGGTTGGATTTATTCCGATTTACATCTGAATGACTGCGAGATGATGTGCTCCATTGAATCGACAATCTAAATAAGCTTGTTTTCTTGTTTACAGTAAATGATGAATGCTGATTAGATTAACCCCTCCCCACCTAAAATATGACAATTTCCCCCTGCAAGGGGCCCAGTGAAAACTGAGGATGCCTTGGCAGCTGAAAAGGCTGCAAAAACACCTATGGGTCATATTCTGATCTCATGTCAGGCTGTGGAAATCCAGAGTGACTTCACTGGTGTCCATGCATTTTTACTCTGAATTTATGAAAGTATGAAATCAGAATATGAGCCCTATGCCTAGGCAACCTTACCTGAATAAAAAGAACCATGTTTTATTACTTGCTAGACCATTTGCTAAAGAGTACACTTGAACTGGGCCCTTCCTGGAACCAGCCTGAAAAAGTTTACCAGTGTTCTTGTTGAAAAGAAGGCTCTTCACAAAAAGAAAGCAAACCTGATTAGATACAAAGGAAGGGATGCTGAGAGCCAGAGCTGATCCAGAGAGTAGTAAAGGAGTTTGGGTGTTGCAAGCAAATATTGATCTTGGTGTTATAGTGCTTCAGGCCCTGAGGACAGAGTCTTAAATAAGGGTCTGAAATGGGAATTAACTATAATTCCACCAATTTGAGACTCGGAGGAAGCAAACAGAATGACTGAATTTGGAAATTATACAGATCCACTGTATCTCCAAATCCCAATTCTTCTATAGGGCTGACAAAGCTGAATCAGTAAGGTATCCTTGACAAATATAGCAGTTTCTAGTCAGGACAAAATATTAACACACAGTTAAAGCTGAGAGAGATGATTTAATAGTGGGAGACTTCATGGCTAAAGAAAAATCTCTTGTGGGAGGGGAACATGGAGGGAATGTCAGGAAAATTTTGATGATTTTGCTGGACCCAGGAGACAAACATCTCTAAACACCCTGTTGTGCTGAGCTGAAGTCTCAGAGATTTGAGTGGAAAGTATTTAAACATCATCCGAAAGAAAACTGAATGGGTAAGAAATCCTTTCAGATAGGAGACCCAATTAGAATCAAGCCCAACTCTGTAATTTTCTTATTTCTCTAAGTGGAGGTGTAGCGATTCTACCAGTTTGAGGTCTCAGAGAAGGTTTGTTTGGGAGTGAGGGCAGACTATGGAGAGTCTCTGATGTTTGCCAACTCCTTGGGAAGGTGACCGCATCACTGTGTTCTGGTTCTGGAGAGTTCAGAGTAGGACATCCTCATGTCATGTGCTAGACTGGGGCCCATAAAACATGCAGTGTTAACTGCAAACCTTCAGAAACCATAAATTAGGACCCCCAAAAACCAGGAGATTAGCATAAAATCATTAGATTTAAAAAAATATGTATAGCTTTGGGGTTCTTTTTCTTTTGCCTTCTGGCCTCTGAACCTTAAGGGAGCACCCAGGACACACACTCAATCTTTTCTCCAAAGCTATGAAGGCTTAAAATTTCCTTATTTTTATATCTTTTTTTTTTTTTAACGAAAGTAGAGATTCTCCAGGAGACAGGCTGTATGTAAAACACATAATGCTGTGAGACATGTGATCAAATCATGAGAGCTGGCATTGCTGACCACATTTCCTGAAGTTTATACTTTATAATCTGGAAGCAGAGAGATATGTAGGTAGACAGAAAAGATTGAAAGATCTGAGGAAAGGAAGAACCCTCTTCATACTTCTCCTCTGCTCTAATCCTGGATTGAAAACTCTACTGCTGTGTTGGTTGATGTTGGAAAGAGTTTGTTTGATATAGGCCCTTTCATATACAGAAGAGATCCCACACTGCTTTATAAAGTAATCACTTGCTAGATTAACAGAACAGAGATTGTGAGGATTGAAGGAGCCACCATATAGCTTTCACAGGAGAGTAGACAGCATTTTATAAAGAAAGGGAGTATTAGCCAGGACACTCAGGTCATGCCTACTCTCTGATTGCAGCACAATGGGACCTTTGAGCTTTCATTTGGACACTCTCCACAGATGGGCTGGAGGGACCTCTGGAGCATGGCTTTCCTAATTGCACAGTGTTTCACTGAGCCCTCCTTCCAGCTCTGTGTTTCACTGTTTAGTCAGGAGCTGCTTCTGCCTTTGATCCCCCTACTGGAATGTGGACATGTGCATTAAACAGAGAAGATCAGCTGCCTTCAGAAGGACTCATCTGAAAGAGTGTGGCCCTTCAGTTAACAGCTGTGAATGAGAGAGAGTTGGGATGAAAGTATATTTATTTTACTCTGAATTTCCTTTCTCACCTGTCTGTGCAATGCCCCAGGAATCTGAATTGCAGAACACTTGCCTCCAAAAACATTTAGCCCCATCTCTAGCTCCTGATGCAGTGTGTGTCCCTTCTGTTGCACTGCTGCACTCCATACTAGCCTTTGTACTATGCTTGGTGGGTGAATTCACTGTTTCTGTGAGAGCCAGCATAGGCCTCTACAAATGAGACTAAGGGTATGTCTACACTACGGGATTATTCCAATTTTACGTAAACCGGTTTTGTAAAACAGATTGTATAAAGTCGAGTGCACGCGGCCACACTAAGCACATTAATTCGGTGGTGTGTGTCCATGGTCCGAGGTAGAGTCCATTTCTGGAGCGTTGCACTGTGGGTAGCTATTCTGTAGCTATCCCATAGTTCCCGCAGTCTCCCCCGCCCCTTGGAATTCTGGGTTGAGATCCCAGTGCCTGGTGGGGCAAAAATCATTGTCGTGGGTGGTTCTGGGTAAATGTCGTCACTCTTTCCTTCCTCCAGGAAAGCAATGGCAGACAATCATTTCGCACCCTTTTTCCCTGGATTGCCCTGGCAGACGCCATAGCACGGCAACCATGGAGCCCATTCAGCTTTTTTTCACTGTCACCGTATGTGTACTGGATGCCGCTGACAGAGGCGATACTGCAGCGCTACACAGCAGCATTCATTTGCCTTTGCATGACAGCAGAGACGGTTATCAGTCATTCTGTACCGTCTGCTGCGCCATTGTAAATTGGCAATGAGATGATGGTTATCTGTCGTTCTGCACTGTCTGCTGCTGTCATGGGTGCCCCTGGCTGAGGTTGGCTGGGGGCGCAAAGACAAAAATGGGAATGACTCCCCGAGTCAATCCCTCCTTTATGGTATCTAAAAATAGAGTCAGTCCTGCCTAGAATATGGGGCAAGTGTACTAGAGAACCAGTGTATCAGAGAACCAGAGAGCACAGCCACTCCGTGTCAGATCCCACAGAAATGATGAGCTGCATGCCATTCTAGGGGGTGTCCCTGCAACAACCCCACCCGTTGCTTCCCTCCTCCCCAAACCTTCCTGGGCTACCGTGGCAGTGTCCCCTCATTTGTGTGATGAAGTAATAAAGAATGCAGGAATAAGAAACACTGACTTGTTACTGAGATAAAATGAGAGGGAGGCAGCCTCCAGCTGCTATGACAGTCCAGGCAGGACGTTAAGCGGTGCTGGGGAGAGGAGCCCAGCATTCCGCTGCTATGATAGTCCAGGCAGGACAGAATCTTTTCTTTACACAGGAAAGGGAGGGGGCTGATGGAGCTCAGCCCCCAGTTGCTATGATGAGGACGGTTACCAGCCGTTCTGTACCATCTACTGGGAATGACCGGGAGTCATTCCTATTTTTACCCAGGCACCCCTGGCCGGCCTCACCTGAGGCCAGCCAGGAGCACTCATGGGCTCACGATGAGGATGGCTATCAGTCCTTCTGTACTGTACCGTCTGTCACCAGGGAGGGGTGGAGAGAGGATGCTACTGTTTACTGCTGCAGCACCGTGTCTACCAGCAGCATGCAGTATACATAGGGTGACATAAAAAAGTAAAGAAACGATTTTTTCCCCTTTTCTATCATGGAAGGGGAGGGTGGGTAAATTGACGAGATAGACCCTGAACCACCCCAGACAATGTGTTTGACCCTACAGGCATTGGGAGCTCAGCCAAGAATGCAAATGATTTTCGGAGACTGTGGAGACTGTGGGATAGCTGGAGTCCTCAGTCCCCCCCACCCACCCATGTGCATCCATTTGATTCTTTGGCTTTCCGTTACGCATGTCACGCAGCATTGTGCTGTGGACTCTGTATCGTAGCCTGGAGATTTTTTTAAAATGCTTTGGCATTTCGTCTTCTGTAACGGAGCTCTGATAGAACAGATTTGTCTCCCCATACAGCGGTCAGATCCAGTATCTCCTGTACAGTCCATGCTGGAGCTCTTTTTGGACTTGGGACTGCATCGCCACCCATGCTGATCAGAGCTCCACGCTGGCAAACAGGAAATGAAATTCAAAAGTTCGCGGGGCTTTTCCTGTCTACCTGGCTACTGCATCCGAGTACAGATTGCTGTCCAGAGAGGTCACAGTGGAGCACTGTGGGATAGTGCCCGGAGGACAATACCATCGATTTGCGGCCACACTAATCCTAATCTGATATGGTAATACCGATTTTAGTGCTACTCCTCTCATTGGGGAGGAGTACAGAAACCGATTTAAAGAGCCCTTTATATCGATATAAAGGGCCTCATTGTGTGGACGGGTACAGCGTTAAATCGGTTTAACGCTGCTAAAATCGGTTTAAACACGTAGTGTAGACCAGGCCTAACTTGGTGCATAGGCCTTTCACTCGGAGTGGCTGACTGGAGCTGCTGTATCAGGCAGAAGGAGCAGAACGTGAACAGCTGAATGGTAGGAAAATATGTACATTTCCAAGTTTTTCATTGGATGGGGGAAGCTTCCGTCTAAAGAAGCAAATATACGGTAAGGGCATGTCAAGTAACACTACGTAGCACATATATAACACTTTTTTTTTTTCAACACATCTCAAAGCACTTTACAAGGCCAGTGTCCTTTAACAGGTGGGGAAACTGAGGCCTACAGACTGCTCAATCTTACCCATCAGCAGAGCCAGGAATAGAACCCAGGGCTTTTGAGTCCCAATTTAGTGCACTATCCTCTGGCCACAGTGCTCCTTGAAAATGATGTCCCTATGCTGTAATCGTCATATAGCCACATGATTGGAAGACATAAGAACGGTCATACTGGGTCAGACCAAGGCTCATTTAGCCCAGTATCCTGTCTTCCAACAGTGGCCAATGCCAGGTGCCCCAGAGGGAAAGAACAGAACAGATAATCATCAAGTGATCCATCTCTTGTCATCCATTTCTAGCTTCTGGCAAACAGGGGCTAGGGACACCATCCTTTCCCATCCTGGCTAATAGCCATTGATGGACCTATCCTCCTAGCTAGTTCTTTTTTGAAGCCTGTTATAGTCTTGGCCTTCACAACATCCTCTGGCAAGGAGTTCCACAGGTTGACTGTGGTAGAGGCAATGTGATATTTTCTGTCTTATCTATCCCTTTTGTAATGTTTTCCACCATTCTGTTTGCTTTTTTGACTGCTGCTGCACATTGAGTGGATGTTTTCAGAGAACTATCCACAATGACTCCAAGATCTCTTTCTTGAGTGGTAACAGATAATTTAGACCCCATCATTTTATACGTATAGCTGGGATTATGTTTTCCCATGTGCAGTACTTTGCATTTATTAACACTGAATTTCATCATTTTGTTGCCTAGTCATACAGTATTGTGAGATCCTTTTGTAGCTCTTCGCAGTCTGCCTGGGACTTAACTATCTTGAATAGTTTGTATCATCTAAAAATTTTGCCATCTCAGTGTTTACCCCTTTTTCTGGATCATTTATTAATATGTTGAATAGAACTGTTCCCAGTACAGATCCCTGGGGGACACCACTATTTACCTCTCTGCATTCTGAAAACTGACCGTTTATTTCTACTCTTCGTTTCTTATCTTTTAACCAGTTACCAGTCCATGAGAGGACCTTCCCTCTTATCCCATGACAGCTTACTTTGCTTAAGAGCCTTTGATGAGGGACCTTGTCAAAGGCTTTCTGAAAATCTAAGGACACATTATCCACTGGTTAAGATAACTCAAAGCATGTGAGCTACAGTATGAATGTTGCAAAATGTACTGTCCCTTTAACCACAGAGTTCCACAGAAAGCCCGATGTTATCATTCTATGAGGTTCCTATAATATAGTGCTGTGCAGCTGCAACCTAGATCCTGCAGAAAACAGAATGGGCCGACTGAAATGGAAACTTTTGTTACTTATAATGTTAATGAAACCAGTTTATCAGGCAGCGCAGAGGAAGTGGAATATTTAGTGCCATTTAATGTCTAATCATCAGCATTTCTTTGAATAAATCACTTTATATTGTCTAAAACCTGAAAAGACTAAGCTGTAATAATTTTTAATATGTTGTAGTTTTATTAAAGGAACACCCCATTTGCCATCTAGCTGAACAGGTTTTTAGGGGTAGTTGTACACAATTTGAAATTATATTTGGCTGTTTGGGCCAAAATTGACAGGATAGCATTGCCATGTTATAGAGCTTATACCAAGGGTTTTCCTCCTCCTTTTAGGTTGCTAAATGTAACCAGGGAAACATGAATTCAGGGCTAGCCCCATTACCGTCTTGTGAACTATTATCAAATACTTTTGATGTATGTTCCAGTTACACCATCTCATTTTTGGCAACAATAGTTCTCCCTTGAAGCAGATCCTGCCCTTCCCCATTTCTCTCCTAATTATCCTTGCAGGCCTGATGGCCCTAAACAGAGCAAAACCTCCATAGTTTTGCTATTATGGGGTGCAGCAGGCCAGAGAGAGGTCACAAATGTTCCCCCACCACCACCAGTGCTTGGAGCACTATACAGTACAGAGGAAGCATCTGTATCGTGGCTCATAGCCAAAGAGTCTGCAAATATGCAGTGCCATTGGCCCAGGGACCCCCTGTTTAGGTAGAGTGCAGGATCAGCAGCTCATAGACCATAGCAGAGGCTGTGGAGAAGTCTCACTAGGGTTCTGCAGCATTGTGGGGAGGAGTCTGATTCCCTGGACCCCTCAAGGTATCCCATAGGCTCTGCACAGGAGACCAGGATTTGGTCCTTTGCACTGTGGACAAGATCCTACTGGTTCTACTCATGTGAGTAGTAGCTTACTTTATGAACAATACCATTCACATTAATGGGGCTACTTCCAAAGTTAGGGAGGCAAAATCTGGCCCTGTGTTCATAATATTTCAAGCCTATTTCTGAAAACTCTTCATGTGGAGATCTCCCATTAAAGTCAAAGTGAGCTCCATGCCCAAGGGCTGGTCAGACTGAACCCTGTTTTTGTATGGGGGATGTTACAGATAACAAATCTGATCTTGTCTGAGGTTCCATTTCTTGCCCACAGATATCTTGCTCATTGTAACTTTTAAGTTACCTGCAGTGAACCCGTAATTACTAATACAATGAAATGACAATTGTCTTTAAGGCCATTGATTAATGGAAATATGGGCAGTTGGACACAGATGAGATGGTTATAAATGGTGGTGCTGTCAAAATAAAATAATTATTGTATTAAAAAGGAAGCTGTTCAAAATTGGAGCTCCTATACCTATACAAATATTTCAGCCGTTGATGTGTTTTGTGTTTCATGATGTATCATGTGTTTTCTCAAAGAGCAACTCATCAGACATACATTTTAATGTGATTACTGTATAGCATCTTGAGTCCCTTAGATCCTGGTACATTCACTTCAGCGGCAGATGGATTTTTTTTTTATTGACTTAATACTAGTTCTAACTAGATTCTGAAGACTGACTAGGTTGGTTGTGCACATACCACTTTCTAGCAGGAATGGGGAAAAAACTAGCATATCTTATTGTACCTGAAACACTCTATGGTATGTACTAAATATTATGACTACTGCAAGCCCTGCAATAATTGATTCACCCACACAGCCATTTAGTCTCTGAGCTGTTCGTTTTACAAATTCTACAATCTTTTAGAAATTCTTTCACTGCAGAAGATTGCTGCCTGGCCTCAGATTCATTATGGTGATTGAATCCTCTTCAATAGAGAACTGTTTAAAGAGAGCACATCCCTGTGTGTCTCACTCAGAGTGAAGGCACATAGGTTAAAAGCTTGTCTGGGTGGCATAATTCACTGCTGCTGTGCCAAACAATCACATCTTATTGTGACCTTCATAAGATTCGAAAAGGCAATACTATGAAGCTAGTCTTTTTTTTTTTAAACCAAAGCACAATTTTAGCTACCCAACATCTGAAGCTACTAGAATTCCTAATTGAATAACCAATTAATAATGTAGAATAGAAAGAGCTATTTTTTTCAGACACAAAATCATAATTAATCAGAGTACAAAAAGCTGTCTGTCTTTATATCAGGAAAATATAGACTAGGTGTTTAAATATTCTAGCACACCTGAACCTTGGCCATCCGTCATTGTTATGACTTAAAACATCTCAGACTAAATTAGGTTTTGTTTGTATAGAGCAGTGAAAGTCAGATGACTTGAATGACAAAATTAGAACATGCTCAAATCGCTGAAACAAAACTGCATAAAAGAAAAGCTGTGCAGTAGGAGAACTGCTAGTGCTAGCCTGAAATCCTCCTTTGAGGGATTTCCCCCCACCCCTCTAAATGATTGTTTGTAACAATCGAAAGCAGAGAACAGTTCCAGAAGCTCTATCAGAGTTATTTACATATGTAATGTTTGGCACATTTATATATTAAGAGGAAATAAGATTGTTGTGTATAGTTGATGTATAACCCCTGTTATTTCTTCTTAGTCAAAGAAATGCCATAACAATGGATGTTTTTCAAGGAGGAATATCTGTGAAACATAAGGCTGCAGTAATTTTGTATAGCATATCAAGGTCAGAGTTTATCAGCCATACATAACATTTTTAAAAAATCAAAAGTTTTTTCCTCTCTTTGGAAGTTTGTGGGGTGTTTTGGTGAATTTAATCAAATACATTTTGAAATAAATATATAGTGTGTTTTTTTTTCTTGCATGGTTCATATTTTTACCCAAACTAGTTGATGCAGATGGGAGGTTAGGTACCGGCTGTTTGTTGCTGTTTGTTTGTTTTTGCCACTGTATTAACATAGAGAAGTGTATAGCAAAAATTATTTTCTGCAATGCAGTCACATAGCTTAGCTAAAGACAACTAATTCTTTTGGGAACTCAGATCTTAATATTTCACCAGTTTTGCGTGAAGCTGTGGAATTGTACAACACAGGGCAGTACCTCTAATCAGAATGGCACTAGAGACCTCATACATTAAAGTCTGAAGTTTAAAAATAGATACAACTACATGTAAATTGCTAAGTTTGGGCCAAATTCTACAGCTCTTAATTGAGCAAACCTCCCATTGACCTCAGAAGGAGATTTGCTCAATTAAAGGCTACAGTATTTGGCCTTTTATAATTGTTTCAGAAATATAATTGATGAGAGGCTATATTAATGCTTTTCAAGTTTTGATAAGTGTTAAACTTCATGCTTCTTGATTCTACTTTCCTTTAGACCTATCTTTTTGGGCATTTTAATGTCTTTTTTTGCAAAAATGTTTATATACATTATTGTATGTGTGTTGGTGACCCATACACATAGTATGTATGTATACACACAGACACTTATCTATGCATTTGTAATATATATTTAATATAATTAGTTAGACTGTATTTTGGACAATGCAGTACATGTCAGAAGAATGTATTTGCCTCTTTCTAGATGTGTGTCTTACCACAGAGGGATCTCTGTCCACATAAAATTTGCTATTGTCTTGGCAATAAATAATTTTTGGTGACAGTTATAGCATAAGACTGTGCAATGTTTTCCTTTATTGACAAAACTGCTATGAATCAACAACATACATGAACACAATACAGAATCTAGGCATTGTAGCTCAGATTTTGTCAATAGGGCATTACACTGATCTGCTCTCTTTGGTGTTATTTGTAGAGCTGCTATGTTCATTTTGCCAGAGATACAAACTTTGTTAGATTGCCTTGAAAACAGAAATCCTAGCCTGGGTTTCTGATGCCCAGCTGGGGGCATATCTAATTTTCTTAAGTCGTGACTCTCTATAATGGGTTCATGGAAACAATAAAAAGGGGAAGTCATTAGGTCTATATCTAGGTCCTATCTAGATTGATGGCATATTAACGAAGGGCAGAAAATGGAGACAGGACATTGCCTTGGATGAAAAGGAAAAGCAGAATAAATTAAAATAATAACAGTAATTAATAAAAATGTGCACATAGGAAGTACTTTTTATCCAAGGATCTCAAAGTGCATGACAAAGATAAAATCCCCATTTTTCATTTAGGGAAACAGAGGCCTAGATTAAGTAGCACAAGATTTCAAGCGGAGCCAGTAATAGAATTTAGATTTCCTGAGGCCAGTCTGTTCTGTTTGACTAGCCATCCATTTCTCAATCTAGGTAAGTATTTACACATACCTGCTGCTCTGAGGGCTCCTTTCCCCACACACCCCTTCACTTGCAGACCTGGATGGGGCAGCTACAGTGAGTCAAGTTACTTGCCTCTTGTCTGTCTTTCTTCCTTCTAAGCTTGGGATTGTAGAGGTAAAAAGGAGAGGGGAGGAGCAGAGAAGAACTGACCCGTAATTCAGATTAGGGGATGGGTGAGCAGAGGGCTCTTCCTGCTTTCTCCTCCCCAATCCCTGCTTGCGGGGAAAAAAGGGGCCAGCTCTTCTCTCTTCCCTCTTTCCTCACATAAAATCTTAGGTTGGCAGTTGCAGGGAGAGGGAGAGCTGGGCCCGCCACCTGCACCATTTCTGATTGGCTGCCCTTGCCCATTTCCACCACTGCTTGGAAAAGACCAGCCAATCTACCCATCGACAGATCTACAGGAGAGTCCATGGTGATATTCTGTGCTGCAATCTAAGAGGTGCTCTCTTGGCACGGTCCCCATACGTGACTGCTCATGGGGCATAACTTAGGCAGCCCAGGGTAGCCTGTGTATACTATGGCCACCTTCCCAGGCTGCCCAGTAGGCTGCAGCACTGCCTGGAATCTCCAAAGCACTGTGGGCATTAGTCCCACTTCCAACATGTCTCTTCTGTCTCCAGCTCTGTTCTTGGCACACCTGCTAGACCAGTGCTTGTGAGGGGATCATCTCAGGGCATCATTAGAGCTGTCCGCTGCAGTGCCAGTGCTGGGGGAATCTTCCCTCAACCAGATACTGGGCTTTGAGGGCCTCTTAATGTAGTTCTGTCCCCTTTTTTCTGGTGCAAAGGCACTGGAGCAGGAATGAGAATTCCACCTCTAGGATTGATAGGACTGTTTATATGACTCACACACACACACCTCTCGCCTTCCACACAGGGTGGAGCAAGCAGTTTGACTTGGTTCATAGTTCTCCAGCAGGAGATCAATATTTCAGCCACCTGCACTCTGTGGGAAACCCAGGCTAAAGGAAGGCCTGGGCCTGAGAAGTGCTTATTTCTGAGATACTGAGTATCCTCTTATCCCACCTCGTGGTATTAGTATATAAAACCAGACAACAAGGAACAGGAAATCAGCTAAGCATCATGGTGGCCATCATAACCCGAAAAGAACCAGGCTGAATTCCTCCCATCAGTAGTAGAAAACTGATGTTTCCCTTTAAGTGTGATTGACAGCAATTGTACTGTCAGTCAGCCTTTGAGAGCCTTCCTGCATGTGTCAGGCTTGCTGTTTTCTAAGCAGTCCTCCTTACGTCATCTGTGTGGGCTATCTTCCATATGTGGGCATGGGGTGTGTGTGTGTGTGTGGGTTGCATATCTTCATCTTCCACAGCTGTTTGAAAGGTGTAGGCAAAGGCAGGAGTCCAGGCTCTGTGGGTGAGGAAGAGAAATAATTTGGTTTCTAAATTGGGAATAGACAAAAGTGTGACTGAGCCACAGAAACTCTCAGGCCAAAAACCACAGAATTTGGGCATGTTGCTGAACTGACCCCATGAGAATAAAGTGATGGTGTATAAATACCGGCCCTGGATGGATTTTAGTGTTTTGCTCTTACAATACAAGTGTTTGTGTGTTAAAAACAGTAAGAACAAGACATCTGAAAATTAGGATTCTGTGTCAGGCTGTCAATACCCACAAGCATGCAGCCTTTCATTAAAATCTGTTTGACATTTTTGTTATGCACAGAGAGCCAAAAAGATGCCAAAAGCCTGATATTTGTGATCACATCTCCTGCTAATATAAGACACTGCAAAGACGATTGTATTAAAACATTCCTTACAAAAGGCTGAACAGTAAAAATAAAATAATAAAAAATAGATTTAAACGTGAGTTGAGAATTTTGGATGCTCTTGTTGTGTGAAGTAATTTTCTAGGCAAGGGTCCTCTTTTAACTCTTCATAATTAAGTGAAATAATAAGTAACGTCTTAATTCCAATTTTCAACAAAGATTTTCAATCCTAGGAAAACTGCAAAATTTAACCATCCTGTGAAAATCATGTAATGATCGCATGTCACATGACCTGGCAGAAGAGAGATTATTATGTCACAACACCATGAGTAAATTATCTTACCGGTGACTCGCTTAAAGGTCATGGAGATCATCTGATGCATGAGATGGAAATTTCTCATGCCAAAACAATATTGACAGCTTATCAAGCAGAGAGGAAAGTACAATAAAAAAATAGAATGTAAGGTAAGATAACACTTGCTACTGAAGGTAGAAAATATGACATAGCATTTCAATTTTAAGGTTATAGGCAGGATTATATGATATGAAGGTTTAGATGCAAAATAGTGTAACTTGCATGTGAATGTATTTGCTTAAATACAGTATTTTAATGGATAGGTAGAGAATATAAATTATATAATACATGTATTATAGAAAGAAAGGGACACAAACAAAGGAGTGCTGAGATGGCCTCCAACTTGCAAGAATCTTTGTCCCATTCTTCCCCTCTTCTTACAGTCATTCTAGCCTGGCTGGGTGGATCAAGAGTCACTGGTTTTCGTTTTATTTACAATTCTGTCACAAGAATTCCCTATTGCTTTTATTTAGTTTGATTCATTTCCATGTTCATCCTACCATTTTACAACTTCAGCAAAATGTAAAAGGTGGAATGGCCAGGCATGCATAATAAGGAATATTGTAGCATAATGCAGTAAACTGGAGAGAGATTTGTGAACTAGACTGGACGTTAAAGTCTTGCCATCGTGTTTTCACAAACATGTTGTAATGAAAGCAAAAAAGTTAAATGCAACGAGGATAGGAATATTCACTAAGGCCCTGGTTCTGCAAATCGCTCGTGCTTAAAGTTAAACATTGGTTTAAGTACTGAATCTTGTTAAATTGGGACCTTATCTTTTCATGCCACAACTTTTAAAATCTAATCTTGTACTCCTGGCTTCTCTTCTCCTTAGAGGCAACAGTCAACACATTCATATTTATCTTTGATATTTGGTGAAACTGCCATGCTACATTCATCAATAAACCCTGAATGCCAAATTAATTGGAAGGAATTGCCTGCAAAGACTTATGTGGCAAGACTGAAAGTACAATAGCTCAGAATTGGTTTCGATGACATGGTTGTTAAAATGCTGGCAGGTGCCAGGATTTTGTTTAGAATCGCGCCGCCACTTTTGGAGCCCACTGGTGGAGCCACTCTGCTGATAGCAAAGGTTGGGAATGTCTCAGAAAAAAGGATAGTTCAGACAAGTTCTGAGAGGCAGGGTCCACATTGCAAGAAAGAGGTTTTATGGAAGCTTTACTGGCAAAGGATTGAAAAAGTCCTGCTGATATCTATCCAACAACGCTTTTTAAAAAAGGGAGACAACATTCACCGGAGTGATGCTGTGTGCGGATGACGTGAAAATCAGAAACAGGAGTATGAAGTGTGTGTGAAGTGTGCATGCACAAGAGAAGGTGTAGAAATCTATTCTGGAGTCTCTTGTTTTATATGAATAGATCTCTTGACCCTTTCCTCTAATGCCACTGAGAGCACTTGGATAATGACAATTGTTTACCTAGCTTCTGCACAACTATTTTGCAGAAACAAGTTGCTGTATCTTATTCATCCCATTTCTCCATTGTCATTTTTTAACTCCAGTTTTCTCCTCTTTTTTTTTTTTTTTAGAGCACTTGTAAAGGGCATTAACACCCAAAAGGTATCTGTTTTAACGCAGTATGAATGTTCAAGATAGCCAGTGGAAAATACATTACCTTTTAGTTGAATGTGTTTGGTCTGAGAAATCTGTTTCTTGTCTGCTGTAACAGATTGTCTGGAAGAGTGTACAGTACCTGCTACCCACAGGTCATTACTCAGTGGAAACCACACTTTAAAAAAGCACACAGTGTCAAAAGCATGGAGGACATAAATCAGGCTAGATCACGGATTCCTCTGTGTGCGTATGCTTCTCCAAGCATTTGTATCTGGTTCAGAATAAGGTTAGTTTCAGCATGTGATGTTTCGCATCTGTGGACGGGTGTCAAAATGCTGCCAGTGCACCCTCTTATTGATACTCTTCCCATTGCTATTATACCTTTCTAACCCTCCTTAACCCAAATAAAAAACATGATTTTTTGTCATTTATTCCTTAGACCCTTTGTAAATTTGAATTTAGGGATTTTGGGTTAGATCCTCAGCTGGTATAAATCAGCATAACACCATCGGTGTTGATAGAGCTAAACCAGTTTTTATAACCACTGAGGATATGAGTTCTATTTTTTTTTAAATTTTTTTAGATACGCATAACCAGAGATCTTAAGTATACTGCACTTTTCTCTAAAGGACTTGTTAAGAAAGAGGTTGAACCTGACCTCTTATGTACGATAAATGAAGATAGCTCATTTCTTTATTTAAAGAGACAATTTGCAGTGCAGCATAAGGAAAAGTTATTGTATTCTTGGTACAGTAGTCAATGAGAAGTAAGACTCTTTGAGTAATGAGATTTTTCTTTGTTATTTTGGGCAAATGCCAATGGTGAAAGGATGCTGTGGCATGATCCCTCTCAATAATGAATGGAAAAGCCTTCACTTGGGCTGGAAAACCAATGAGTTAAGGAACATTGGAATGATGATATTGGATCAGACCTGAGGTCCATCTAGTCTCACATTCCATCCTTAACAGTGGCCAGCACCAGATGCTTCAGAGAAGGTGTAAGAATTTTCCCTCACATTAGGTCTCATCCTGATCTCTAATAGTTAGCTAATAGGCTTAAACCCTGAAGCATGAAGTTTTTGTGTCTCTTCCAACATTTTTATTATCATTACCTATTATAACTCTATATATTCTAGTCACAGTAGAAAATGAAGGCCTAGGAAATACATTGGCTCCAAAATATCTTGTGAATATTCTCTGCATGGAGTCGTTCATGCATATTTTAGTGAGAAGTTGGAGACAATTTAGATAAAATTGTGCATGTCTGAAAACAGATATCTGGAAGAGAGTGTAGATGGGCTGGTTGTTCTGATCACTTGAGCCATCACTTGGCTTGTGAACATCATCATGGCAGCTAGACACTATGGCGACAGTCACATTAGAAGAATATGCTATAATAGCTAAATTGAGCCACAGAATGAATTCTGCCAGTACCAGTAAATTATGGCACCATGCAGCAACCATTCCATTCTTTGGAGACTTTGAAGAGCAACGTTTCTCAGCGTCAAAAATTCTTGGTGCAAACTCCTAAAGAGGTATTCATTTATAAAGGATCTATAAAATAAACACGTTGAGAACAAAATATTCGCAGTATCAGGGAAAATATAGAAGAAAAATACATAAAAAATACCCCCCCCCCATAGGTCTTTCAGCTAGGAGTGGTTTGATTGGCAGAGTTTCACAGTTCGTGAGTCTTGCTTTGAGTTTAAGGCTCCTTTGTAGGAGGGTAGTGTTGGCTACCCCTTGAAGGTGCCAGAGGTGAAGGAATACAAGGAGTGTGGAAATCTACCAGATCTTTCATCCTACTACTCAGAAAAAAGGTAAGGAACAGAGGAGATTGGGACATGTTTAGATAGGGAATACCAGTCAGTCCGGGCCCCAACAAAATCTGAAGTAAAGGGAGGCTCACTTTGTTTGGAGGATTTTCAGGTCTAGTTCAAAACATCCTGAATTTTTTCAGTGCATTAGATGAACTTAGTGGGACGTCCTTCGTTTCCAGATTTTTAAAAAAGACTCACACCCCTGTACATACCACCGGGCAATACTGTGTGCCCACAATGGGACTGTTGCCCAGTCACACAGTGTATCAGAAAACTCTTCTCTTCACTACTCAAAGTCTAATTGAAGCCTTGGACAAGGGGAACTGTTCTTAGAGGTTTCCAGCATTGGCTCTTCAAGAGTCAAGTCGCTGGGAGCAATGCATTCATTTTTGTAAGGAGAAAGTTCCCTTAATTTGCTATTAAATTAAACAGTGTCAGTACTATTGCCGTAGAACTGAGTGAATAATCCATAATGAATAATTTATTCACCAAATTTAGCTGCTCTCTCTGCTCATAAGACTATCTGGAGACAGATCACAATTCTTCCCAATTTATTTATTATTTGAAATTATTGATGGATAATTTTGTAATTAACCCCCCCACAACTTTGTGGCTTGATCCTGAACTGCTGTGAATATTCGAGTTCTTTGTCAATCAAGGTGTGCCGGTCAGTTGTGACAGATCAGATAAGTCAAATGGTGTTCCTGGGCACTCATTGGATCAGCATATAAGCCCTTCTGGCATGTTGTTTGTTTTTTTTTAATTGTCTCTGCATGCAACTTTGAAATTTGCCTTGTGCAAACGTTTGCCCAGCAAAACTTGTTTGCTCCAAAGTTTGCAGAAAGCAAACACATGGGGGAAACCAAGGCAGCTGCAGTATGTTCATTTAAATGTGCGGATGACTATTTTAAGGATGTGTGTTGTTGTTTTTTTTTTTTTGTTTGTTTCTTTTTTTTTTTTTTTTGCACTCTGCTCAGCCCTGGTTGGCAGCCTTCATCTCGAACAGTGATATTCAGACCTCAGTGGTTCAGGAGCCAAATTAGCCATCAATATTACCAAACAATCGTGTGAATTAATTGTTTCATTTACTATATATGTACTTGAATCACCTCGATCGATTTGGTCTTTCAGCCCTCGTATAGATTTCACTGATCACAACATGTTATATATAATAACCTATCTATTCTCACAGCAAAGTGACTGACCAAATATTATTATTTTATTAGCTACTGTTGGTTAATAATATAATAAATGCATCATGATTGGTTAATAACTTAGACTGGTTAATAATTAAATCACACAGTGTTTTAATAACATGTGCTGCAAAGAGCCACAGGGGAGACATTAAAGAGCCACTTATGGCTTGTGAGCCTCAGTCTGAGTATCACTGCTCTAGAACATCCAGAAAATACATTTCAGTTACAGATGGCTGTTCACATTTGTTCCTGTCCTGGCATTTCCCGCCCCTCTTCATGTTTTGATATGCAACATTATAAAAAAAAGGGGGGGGGAGGGCGGGAGATGCAACTGCATTGGCTAAGGCCCTGACCCTATGAAGATGTATGCAAATGTTTAAGTTTCTACACTGTGAGTAAATTTATGCATGTGAAATTACTATTATTTATTTAGAATTGGAGTCTATAGATCGTGTGCCTACCAATGGGAGCTGGCTAGTGTTGGTTAATCAATTCTCCTTGAGCCCTGCTTCAGTACTTTATGCTTGTTGATGGAGGAGCGAGCTTTTGTTTCTATATGTTCAGTTAGATTAGATCACAGAGGAGAGATTTTCCCTGGTTTTTGAAATGTTATATATGTTTGGTATCATCTTGACATGGATAGGGTCAAATGGCATCCTTTGTGTTTCTACTTTGGGAGCTGAGTATGAATAACCATTGAAACTGTCTCATGGATATTTCAGGTATTCACACCCCATTGAAGCAGAAAGCAACCCAGGGAGTAACACTACTCATTGTTTAGGAAAATAGTACTTAGAGATGACAACCAGCACTTCAGACTGAAACGTGACCAGGTAGGTCAGGAAATGCTTTCCTTTATTAAGAGGTATCTTTGTTTATATGATGCTCAGAAGGAAGAATGGGTCTATTCAATGGGGACCTTCAGAATGAAAAATGTTGCCCACTACAGTGTTAATGGATTGGACTCTCTCTGGGTGCTGTGAACCTACACAGGGCTTCCACCTAACATTAAAGCATTGACTTGGTTGGCATTAAAGTTGTGAATTTTGTTCTGAAATCACCATACCATTCTTGGAAATGGAGGCATTGCCATTTTTGTGTTTTAAATGTTCAGAAATTTGGTCTGTTTGAAAAACATAGCGACTGTGATAAAGAGAAAAGCAGATGAGCAATTGTTAACAGGATTAGCATCAACTTGCTCACTGAGGCGTGGGGCTGATGCAGCTGAGATCTGCCAGCCTGCCCTCTCCCAGAGTGATGAGCAGAAAGGGAATGACCGTGCCTCTGAGGCTTATTACACTGTCCCATCCTTCCCTAGAGTGACCAGACAGCAAGTGTGAAAAATCAGGACGGGGTGGAGGGTAATAGACGCCTCTATAAGACAAAGTCACAAATTTCGAGACTGTCCCTATAAAATCGGGAAATCTGGTCACCCTACCCTTCCCTGTGTAACTCCCAGATCCACCTGCTTTTCATCCCTTCTGGCCTTCAGTCTTTTCCCCAGGAGGCCCTAAGTTTGTTTTTCTGCCTTGTTTCCTCAAACCACAACCTTTTTTTGGAAATGGGCAATCTGAGGATCCTTTGCACTGGACCATTTTTGTTGTGGCAAAGTGCAAGCAGGAAGGTTTATCATGCAAAGTTATCTATGGGGTGAGATGCAACATTTTTCAGCAACTAGCCATGGCAGATTATGGCTCTTCATCTCTAGACTCATGAAGCAAAGTGCAGTTTTCCTCTCAGTCTAAAAAGACACACAGGGCTGACCTTGCAAGGGGGAAAATCCCATTGATTTCAGTGCACGACCGCGCATTCAGTGAAAAAATAAAGGGATACAAAATGTACTTCTCTGCATGTTTGTATGCTAAATACATTTCCTTTTTCCTAACTGATTGACAAACTTTCTTTTGTTCTCTTTCTGTGGCATTTTTTGTTCAGGTAGGGTGAAGTGCTTATCCCTTTCCTATTCAAAAAGGATTTCAAAGCCTTGGAAAAAGCAAAGAATGTCCCTTGTTTATTTTTGCAAAGTTTTAACTGGTTCAACGAGGAACTAAGCCTTGTTAAAAGGGATTTTACTATGGGTCAGCTAAAGTTTGAGGAGCTCAGGAAAAAAAGGGGAAGAAAACTAGTTTTGACTTCAGCAGGCCCTTGGCCTCACAAAGCCCCGGTCTCCAGCGTCTAACTTGCTGAACCCTAAGGCTTAGCGCTGCTGGACAGAACGAGTTAATAGGAAAAGCCAGGGTAGCTTAAGGGAACTATTAAAGAAAAGCAAAAGGGAGAAATCCTCTGGGTAAATGGGGATATGAACTGAGGACATCTTAATATTTTTATATAAAGTATTGTTCATTCATTCTATCCCATGATCCTCAAATGCTTATAAGCATAAAATGAAAGCAGCACAATTCTTTAGGGTGTGTCGCAGGATTATTTTTTTAATGATCTCTTCACCTGTGTTTACAAAGAAGCGATTATTGAACCAAGTAAGATACTGTTAAAAGAATCACTGTTAACACTGTTAAAAGAATCACTGTTGTAACTTTGATAATGACAACAAAAGGTAAGATATTGAAGAGAACCCAATTAACTTAAGAGCCCAATGTCTGTGGCTTCTAAGTAATTTAGGCACTTTTGAAAATGGGACCTAACAGATTTAGGGTCTTATGAACATTGTGTGTGTGTGTATGTGTATACACGCACACCACAACTCATAACGTATGCTGCCTCAACTCTGCTGTATTCCCTTATTAGTAATATCTCTCACACCTCATTTAAAATACATGTAAGAAAATAACTTGTAGTGTCAAAATTTCTCCTTACCCTTAATTAACTTTTAGTATTTTAGGATGCCAGCCTGCAACTTGCTGCCTGTGGGCAGACTTACTTGGAGTTCTGCTCAGGGTTCCACTAGTGTGGAATCAATTACAAGACTGATTATCTCAGTGTATCTCAGATTGGACCTTGGAACTGAAAGTCGTTAGAGGATAATTCTTGCCAAACTGAAAGGGGGGAAATGCAAAGACTACTGAACTACTTTGTGCCGTTTTATGAAATGGGTAAATGAAAATCACTAAAGCCATAAAAATGAAGACACAAACTTTCAAACCTCAGTTTAAAGTTAACCTCCTAAAGCCCTGTTTAGGCAATCAGATGAAAGTCATTTACATGCCTAACCATAGAGCGAGGAACCTAACTTTGGAATTGAAAATTTTGGCAGAATTATTATTATTGGGACTAAGACAATATGATTCCTGTCAATTATTTTCTATTGCAAATGGCAAAAGACTGCCAGACTTCTGTGAAGCTTCAGGCAGGGCTTATGTTTTCTAGTGTTTCTGAAACCATTGATTTTAGGAGGCAACAATACAGTCCATTAACAAATATAATCAACATCGTGTCTGCTGGACCAAGATCACAGGATACACTCAGTGCAATGTTGCCACTTTACACTCAGTAGACTCTCAGGAGGTACCAGGTATGATCAGCAGTGCAGGAGGTGGACATCTGCCAGACATAACTGCTATCCCTTGTTCTGAAAATATTTACATCAATCATTGTATAAGCATTTATGTCCAGCCCCCCTTCTTTTTTTTTTGGCCTTCTTGTGGTTTCAGATGGAAGTGTGCATGCAATATGGAGAGGATGCTGATCTCTTCCTTCTTTGCCCTATCTGTAGAAATTCATTTCTCTCCTTTCCCCTGGGTTGACCTCCAATTTGTTTTCTATTTGAAAGGCTAAGTCCATATGGCAGATATTTTCAGCCCTCGAAGTCTTTTGACCTTTTGAACAGTTTCAATCTCAATTTCAATAATGAAACCACTTCTCTTTTTTTCTGAATACTTACAAATGAGATATTATATTTCCATACATTTTATTTCCAGCCACATCTGTGAATCTCATATTGATCTGAAGTTATCTGTGATAAAGAAGTTATTAATTTTGATAGATATAAGGGAGAAGCTAATATCCTCCTTTTACAAACACCTAATATTAATCTCTAGTGATGTATACAAGATCTCCAGAATGGCTTGGGGTGTGTATGGAAATGATATAGGATCAAAATTTGATAATGCAAAAGGGAAAGATTCATTTTAGAAAATTGATTAAAAAATGTATTGCCTATAAAATAAATGTAGGAAGCACAATTCAGAATTAGATATCCATTATTCCCCCATCAGTAGTAGAAACACAACAGAATCATAAGGGACCAGCTCTATTCTGATTTATACCCCCACAGCTCCTGTAATTCCATTGAATCAGAACAGAATTTGTCCCATGGTTTCTACTCAAAAGATATAAATGTAGCATGGAGCTGATTTTCCTGTATGTGACCATACCGCCCAGCCCCTGTTAGTAAATCTGTGGATGGAATGTTATTGTTGGACAACAGAAGATTACGCTTCTTCTAAGGGTGTTTTTTGATATTTCCTCCCTTAGCAAATGTTCTCTTCATTTTTATGTTCTGTTCAAATAACTTTGTAAGCTGACATATTGGAGTAATACTATGTCTCTGACTCTAAATATTTGGAGATCTGTCTTTGGATTCTCCCTCTAGAGAAGTTTTTGGCTCTCGTTAGGCTCTCGTTTGGCTCTTGTTAAATTCCAGTATTTTATCATACTTGGGACTTTTTCCCTCCAGCAATTTACTGGGTTATCCTAGGGAAATTGCCAAGTCAGGAGATCCTGAAAATGTTTGGAAGTTTTTTAGTTCATGCCAGAAACAATGTGAAGTCCTGGCTCAAAGGAAGTTGGTCTGAGATTCAAACAGTTGTGCTGTTTGATTTGGTTTAATTTTTTGTTATGCCAGAAGTCACTGAAGGCTTCAGTGCTAATCACATTCAGGTGGTTTGTTCCTGTTCTCTCTCTTCACACCTGACAGAACTTGCTCAGAATTGCTTATAATCCCTCACCTATCTCTGGGATTGTTATCAGCTTTCCTGGACAGCTTACTGGGGATAGTGTATAAAGGTCTGCAGCCTTCTTTACCATAAAATGAAAGCTGCGTCTATGTTACCTAACTGGTCATGGTATTGAGATAGCTGTGACAGGCCTGTAACTAGACCTGATCGGGAGAACAGAAGGGTGTGCTGTCTGCCAGGGGCTAAGATACAGGATGTGGACCTGAGGCTGAATAGGATCCTAGCAGGAGCGGGAAAGAATCCGTTGATTGTCCTTCATGTGGGAACAAGTGATACGGCTAGTTACTCGCTGGACTCTATCAAGGAGGACTATGCCAGACTGGGGAAGACGCTCAAAGAAATCGAGGCTCAGGTGATCTTCAGTGGGATTCTGCTGGTTCCTAGAGCAGGGCGACGAAGGAGTGACAAGATTATGGCGATCAACAGATGGCTCAGGCATTGGTGTTATAAGGAGGGCTTTGGGATGTACGGTCATTGGGAAGCGTTTATGGATAGGCAACTGTTCGCTCAGGATGGACTTCATCTAAGTAAGGAGGGAAATAGAATTCTAGGATGGAGGCTCGCCGACCTCATCAAGAGAGCTTTAAACTAGGAAGTTGGGGGAGATGGTTGGGAGATGTTCAGGAGATCTCCACGCCGGAATATAACCTGGAGAGGGAAGTAAACAAAGTGAGAGGGGATACTCTTGCGGACCAAAGAATTGATCCAAGGAGGATTAGTGGAGTAGAAACCAGAGTAACGGGTGATGCTGGTGGTAGAAGGTCTGTGCACGACGGGGGAAAGAATGTCACTGACGCCAAACGTCAAAAATTAAAATGTCTGTACACTAATGCGAGGAGCCTAGGTAACAAGATGGAGGAACTGGAGCTAGTGGTGCAGGAAGTGAAACCGGATATTATAGGGATAACCGAAACCTGGTGGAATAGTACTCATGACTGGAGTACAGGTATTGAAGGCTATGTGCTGTTTAGAAAAGACAGGAAGAAAGGCAAAGGTGGTGGAGTAGCCTTGTACATCAATGATGAGATTAACTGTAATGAAATAAGAAGCGATGGAATGGATAAGACAGAGTCTGTCTGGGCAAAAATCACACTGGGTAAAAAAGCAACTAGAGCTTCCCCTGAGATAGTGCTTGGGGTGTGCTATAGACCACCGGGATCTGATTTGGGTATGGATAGAGACCTCTTTAATGTCTTTAATGAAGTAAACACAAAGGGGAAATGTGTGATTATGGGAGACTTCAACTTCCCGGATATAGACTGGAGGACGAGTGCTTGCAAGAATAAAAGGGGTCAGATTTTTCTGGATGTGATAGCGGATGGATTTCTTCATCAAGTAGTTGAAGTACCTACGAGAGGGGATGGCATTTTAGATTTGGTTTTGGTGAGCAGTGAGGACCTCGTAGAAAAAATGGTGGTAGGGGATAACCTTGGTTCGAGTGATCATGAGCTGATTCAGTTCAAACTAGACGGAAGGATAAACTAATGTAGATCTGGGATTAGGGTTTTCGACTTCTCGAGGGCTAATTTTAAAGAGTTAAGGAAATTAGTTAGGGAAGTGGATTGGATGGAGGAACTTGTGGATTTAAATGCGGAGGAGGCCTGGAATTACTTTAAGTCGCAGCTGCGGAAATTGTCGGAAGCCTGCATCCCAAGAAAGGGGAAAAAAAACTTGGGCAGGAGTTGTAGGCCAAGCTGGATGAGCAAGCAACTCAGAGAGGGGATTAGAAAAAAGCAGAAAGCGTACAGGGAGTGGAAGAAAGGCAGGATTAGCAAGGGAAGCTACCTTGGTGACATCAGAATATGTAGGGATAAAGTGAGGAAGGCTAAAAGCCGCATTGAACTGGACCTTGCAAAGGGAATCAAAACCAATAGTAAAAGGTTCTACAGCCACATAAATAAGAAGAAAACAAAGAAAGAAGAAGTGGGGCCGCTTTACACTGAGGATGGAATGGAGGTTAAGGATAACCTAGGCATGGCTCAATATCTAAATAAGTACTTTGCCTCAGTTTTTAATAAGACTAGTGAGGAGTTTAGCGATGATGGAGGGATGATAAACGGGAATGTGGATATGGAAGTGGATATTACCGCAACTGAAGTAGAGGCCAAACTTGAACAGCTTAATGGGACAAAATCGGAGGGCCCGGACAATCTCCATCCGAGGATATTAAAGGAACTGGCGCGTGAAATTGCGAGCCTGTTAGCGAGAATTTTTAAGCAATCGATAAACTCGGGGGTGGTGCCATACGACTGGAGGATTGCTAACGTAGTTCCTATTTTTAAGAAAGGAAATAAAAGTGATCCGGGTAATTATAGGCCTGTTAGCTTGACATCTGTAGTATGTAAGGTCTTGGAAAAAATTTTAAGGGAGAAAGTAGTTAAGGACATGGAGGTCAATGGTAATTGGGACGAGTTGCAACATGGATTTACTAAAGGTAGATCGTGCCAAACCAATCTGATCTCCTTCTTTGAGAAGGTGACGGATTGCTTAGATAAAGGAAATGCGGTAGATATAATTTACCTCGATTTCAGTAAGGCGTTTGACACGGTTCCACATGGGGAACTGTTAGTTAAATTGGAAAAGATGGGGATGAATATGAAAGTTGTAAGGTGGATAAGGAACTGGTTAAAGGGGAGACTCCAGCGGGTCATATTGAAGGGTGAACTGTCAGGTTGGAAGGAGGTCACTAGTGGAGTCCCTCAAGGATCGGTTTTGGGACCGATCTTATTTAACCTTTTTATTACTGACCTTGGCACAAAGAGCGGAAATGTGCTAATAAAGTTTGTGGATGACACAAAGCTGGGGGGCATTGCTAACACGGAGAAGGACAGGGATACTATTCAGGAAGATCTGGACCACCTTGTAAACTGGAGTAATAGTAATAGGATGAAATACAATAGTGAAAAGTGCAAGGTCATGCACTTAGGGATTAATAATAAGAATTTTAGATATACGTTGGGGACGCATCAGTTGGAAGCGACGGAGGAGGAGAAGGACCTTGGGGTATTGGTGGATAGCAGGATGACTATGAGCCGCCAATGTGATACGGCTGTTAAAAAAGCAAATGCGATTTTAGGATGCATCAAGCGAGGTATTTCCAGCAAGGATAAGGAGGTGTTAGTACCGTTATATAAGGCGCTGGTGAGACCCCATCTGGAATATTGTGTGCAGTTCTGGTGTCCCATGTTCAAGAAGGATGAATTCAAACTGGAACAGGTCCAGAGACGGGCTACTAGGATGATCCGAGGAATGGAAAACCTGCCTTATGAAAGGAGACTCAAAGAGCTTGGCTTGTTTAGCCTGGCCAAAAGAAGGCTGCGGGGGGGGATATGCTTGCTCTATATAAATATATCAGGGGGGTTAACATTAGGGAGGGAGAGGAATTATTTAAGTTTAATACTAATGTAGGCACGAGGACGAATGGGTACAAACTGGATATAAGGAAGTTTAGACTTGAAATTAGACGAAGGTTTCTAACCATTAGGGGAGTGAAGTTCTGGAACAGCCTTCCGAGGGAAGTAGTGGGGGCAAAAGACTTTTCTGGCTTTAAGACTAAGCTTGATAAGTATATGGAGGGGATGTTATGATAGGATAGTTAATTTGGGCAATTGATCTTGGATTATCACCAGATAGGTCTGCTCAATGGTCTGCGGGGAGATGTTGGATGGGATGGGAACTGAGTTACTGCAGAGAATTCCTTCTTGGGTGCTGGCTGGTGAGTCTTGCCTACATGCTCAGGGTTTAGCTGATCGCCATATTTGGGGTCGGGAAGGAATTTTCCTCCAGGGCGGATTGGCAGGGGCCCTGGAGGTTTTTCGCCTTTCCCTGCAGCGTGGGGCATGGGTCGCTTGCTGGTGGATTCTCTGCAGCTTGAGGTCTTCAAACCAATTTTGAGGATTTCAATAACTCAGTCCTGGGTTAGGGGTTGTTATAAAAGTGGATGGGTAGGGTTCTGTGGCCTGCCTTGTGCAGGAGGTCAGACTAGATGATCATATTGGTCCCTTCTGACCTATGAGTCTATGAGACAGCATGTAACACGGCAGGTGAGATTTAATAAATAGTTTGTTATAACAATAGAAAATCCTACTTGTCATTGGAGGTTTCTAAGCTCTCACAGTTCTAGTTTTTAGTGTCACAGTGTTTTGCTATCATGGATATTGCACTACTGAGTTTATTATTATGTATATTTATTGCTACTGTAAATAATCTTTAGGTACTATTTTTTTTAAATGGCTACATTATACCAAATGTGTTTAAAAAGAGCTAAAGGGATCCCCTCAGACAGCCTCCCCAGGCCTCAACCTTACCTATAACTGCAGGTAGGCCTCTTACAACAACAGGAAGGCTATCCCCCAAGAAATCTCCTCAGCAATAAAACAAGCTAAATTTCTCCCTACCATCCTCCTCAAACAAACTCTGTCAAGACTAGGAGAACAGATGTCTCTTATAGTGTGATATAAAGGTTCTGGCAGCCCAAAGAAAAAAGCACGTTCCAGAGGCAATGGCCCTTCACTCACAATAGCAGACTCCTTTTCTGTTGTAAATATTGTAACAAGAGCACTCTTACCCACTTTGAGATTTATGGATGAAAGAGCTTCCCCTCAATTTACAGACTGGAAAACTGAGGTAACTAGATGAGTATTTAGCCTGAGCTTCTCAGATGGTCAAAACTGCTGAAGGGAGAGGCAAATGTCTCAGATAGTCTAGGCCCAAGCTATGTGTGGTAGTATATCCCAACCTGGGGGGCTCCAGACTGGTCTAAGGACACAAGAGAAGAGCAACAGGAATGGAATATCCATAAGCAGCTGGGGATCCAATGAAATTGCAAAGTTGTGTGTGTATATATATGAAGCCAAAAGAACATACTCCCTTAGCTGGGATCATGCATATAACTTTGGTCTTTGATTATGGTTCCTTCCCCCATCATATAGTATAATCTAAGTTTTATTGGGGTTGAGTCTCAGCCATGTCCCAGGTTACAATAGGCACTGGATACATCATTCTGCAGCAGGGTTGGGAGATATGGAAATACAGAATTGGATATTATGTTTTATAGTTGCAGTGTACTATACTTCCTTACCAATTATCCCAATGGCCCTATATACATATTGAACAAAAAGAAAGACCAAGAGAGCCCTGTGAACACCACATAAGAGGATCTTCAGGATAGATGAGCAATTGCATTATACTACTCGGTGACCTTTCCCCAAAAGGAAAGGAACAGAGAATCTCTGGCAGGTCAACAGCAGTTTCTGATCAATGATATTTAAGTTGACACATTCAGCGGTGGCTCCAGGCCCTAGCACGCCAAGTACGTGCTTGGGGCGGCATGCCACGGGGGGCGCCTTGCCGGTGGACCTCTCGCTCTGCTGGTCGCATGTGGGAGGTCCACCGGAGCCGCAGGACTGCGACCGGCAGAGTGCCCCCCGCAGCATGCCACCGTGCTTGGGGCAGCGAAATGTCTAGAGCCGCCCCTGGACACATCTAAGAGACTCAGCACAAGCACCTTATTTTTGTCCATTGCACGGAGAAGCTCATTAGCAAGATACACTAAGTATGGTTTTTGTGCTATACCTAGACCTAACACCAAATTGACCAAGGTTGGAGAAACTTGAAGTCTCTAGATATTGCTTGAGTTGTTTTGTCACAGTTTGCTCAGTTATCTTCCTCCTTCTAAGAAGGAAGATACCAAAAAGTTATCAAGAATCAGGACTGGACTCTTAAGGGTTTTCTGTTAATATTTAATGTAAAAACAAATACACATGTTCCCCTTAATAAATGAAACAGATCTGTATTGATCATGTGTAACTTTCCTGTGTTCATAGATAGAGCAGGAATGTTCAAATAAATCCTCTGGTCTTCTCGTCACCTGTCAGATTATAGGTATCTTCCAGCTTCATAATGGTCATCTTGGTTTTGGCGTCATTTTTTGTTTAAATTTTACACTATCTTCTTTCTCTTTGGTAACATTGTTTATAAAAAATAGAATAAAGGAGAGGAGACACTTGTCCCTTTGGTGATTTTAATAGGTTCGTTGCTGCCCTTAAAGTCAGTTATGATTGTCTCCTGTTTCAAGAGCTCTGTTCTTGATTTACTGCACAGTTGAGATAGAGAGATGGATGAAGAGCGAGAGAGAGAGAGAGAGCAGATAAGACCCAGCAGGTAGAATCCAATCAATTATGGAACAGTGATAAAACCCAACAGATAGATGGAATCCATATAATGCCTCTTCTGCTTAGGAAAGCAAAGCAAACAAACACCCACATGAAATTCTCAGTTTTGTTTAAATTCATATTTTCTTGTGGTTGTATTCAATGAACCAAGAAGGGGTGTTTTGCTCTTTGGAAGTATTTGTCCTGCTAGAGACAAGGCTAATACTAAGACTCATAATGTGATTTCATATTGTTCTGCCCTTTGTGATCTCTACCTGTTTTTATTGTTGGAAGGATGACTAAGAAGTCTCCTACATATAGTGTCATCAGCATTAGGATTAGAGAAACAACACCTACAGAATCTATTATTCATTAAGTGTAACCAATATATAATTTAAAACAGTAGGTTTTGTCAAATAATGTCAGGTCAGCATAATTTTCTGCCTATTACTAATATCTATAACATCTTTCCCTTACTCAGCTCTATTTAAATATGCAATCGTTTACAGCTTTTGACTATATGTGTGCGCACTCCCAATTTCCAATAGTCAACTACTCCAAATTTTATGCTGACATCAATAGCAAACTATTAAAGACAATATTTCATTATTGGTTTTTCATCCCAAAAGTTATTTACAATTATATACTAAGCACTAATATTAAAGGAAACCATTTAAATGAGGTGCTATCTGCTTTAACAATATGTCTGTCACAGAATGAGATTGTGTTTAAAGATTTTATCAAGAAATGGTTGTTTGCTGAGGTTATGTTTTGTCCATGAAATATGCATTTCATATCTCTTTCATTTCATTAACATAATTTAATTTGTGCTTTGCATTTTGTGCATAATACATATTTGATTTACAAAACAAATATTTCCATTAGAAAATGAATTTCATGCAGGCAAAAAAGCAGAACCAAATGATGTATTGAAGGAAAATAAGAAGAAATGAAATGCATTTTCTCAGTCTATTAAAAAATCTATGGCATTGACAGAAAGTGCACTTAGTGCTACATTTAAAAAATAGCACATATGTCAATGTATTAACAAATAGAATTGGAAATACAAATATTTCCCTATATCAAGCCAAGAATCTCTTTATTTTAATTGAGTTGATTTAAAGGCCCAACTACAATTTAATTTTTATTTCATGATGTGGTACAGTGCCTGGTGCCATTACATCCATGTAGGATTTGCAGTCAGTATACACAAATATATTTTATCTTTTTTAAAAACTTTCTATTGACACCAGCAATAAATATTTTAATGGGCTGAAAATGTGAAATCATTCGTTTGCTGATTGTCTTTCAATATTGGGTTGGTGGGGGTGGGAGAGAATCGTGACACCTGGGTGAGAGAACAATGGAATAATGTTTGTAAAATTGCCATGAAACGGACCCCAGCAAACAATGCTGCAAATGGAATACATCAGATCTACATATCACTGCAAAGGCTGATGAACATATTTAGGAGTTTCACCTCCATGAGATCAGTGTAATGAGAAAAGACTCAGAGCCACTATGTCCAGCTGAAATATTTGGCATTAGCTATGAATAAAACTAATCGAGTTGAGTGTCAAAATTAATATATGCCTGTTCTGGCATCTGAAATGTGTGTTTTCCTTAATTTAGTTAAAAATTGGTGAGGATCTGGTGAGAACTTTTAAAGGATCTGATTCTTATGTGTGCTTTTCATGTAATTTCCATTTGATTCATTGGATGCACACAAGGGGTAAAATCCTGGTCCCATTGAAGTCAATGGCAAAACTCAACATTGACTTGAATGGGGCCAGGTTTTCTTTCACCCAAGCAACACAACTCAGTGCCCCTTCTACTCACTGTCTTGAAAATGGTAAAAATATTAAAATGGTCTGAAAGTCTTTTGTGGAAAGTCTTTTTTAAAAATTAGGATGGTGCCCATTGTGCAGCACGTGAACAAAGAGCTATGTGCTGCAGTCATGGCTTGCCAACATAGTGGCCTATTGGAGCTTAGTAGTAGCTAGTAAAAATAAGTAGCTTTAAGAACTGGAGAAGCACAAAGATTTTGTGCAGCTACTTTTGCTCCCCCACTTGAATCCTGGACTGAGCAGAGCAGAGAATCCAGGTCACTGTGTGCATCTATTCTCCTAGCTTTAGACTGTGTGCACTGTATCTCTCTCTTGAGCAATAATTCTACGAATAAGGAAAAATCTTTCAGCTTACTAAATGGTAAAAAATGTACCAGAAACCTTAAGAGACTATTTTAAAATGGTTGTCAGAGGTGTCCCTTACTGCCTCATATCTCACTGTCTGGAATGGCTCATGACCATGAGTACCAATCTCAGGGCAGAAACCTCAAACTGGTTCTATGTTCCATAATTAGATTTCACCAACCCAGTAAAAAGTGTGATCTCCTAGAGCACTAGACCATGAAGTCACAGGTGGTCCCCTTGGTCATTCCAGTCTATCTTGCCATCCATGCAAGCTGGACTTAGTGATAGTTGGTTGTACACCAAAGATCAAAAACATTCAGGTTGCGTCCAGTCCCAAAGGATCAGTCTCTTACCCTATGCCAATCTGTACATTCGATCTCAAACCAAAGACAACGCTTGGAGCCAATCCGACAGTAAACAGGATTTATTAACTAAGAAAAGACATGAGAGAGTTATTACAAAGTTAAAGCAGTCAAGCATATATACTCAAATGAGTTACAGTCTACAGTTTCAAAAGGTGACAGAATTGTAGTAATCTTTCAGCTCTGAATATCTTTTAGGGCTAACCCAGGTTGACCCTGGATATCTCTGTTTCATAGCTCCAGCCCTGTGAGAATCCAAACAATAAAAGATGAAAAACTTTCTTGTTAGCTATTTTTATTTCCTTCTTCCAGAATTCAAGATGATGGGATGATCCCTTTTGCATATATCCTGCTCATGTGTGTTAGGGGGTAATTAACAAAATCTTTGTATTGTGATGTCCCACAATGGTCCATTTAATTTTTGATAGGCCTTCTTGATGGGCAGGAGATGATACCTCCTGACTGGGTTCAAAGCTTCAGAACAAATGTTCTTGCTGTTACAAAACAAAAACTTAAATATTATGTTATAGCATGTGATAGACATATTATAAGGGAGATTAATGCATGCAGGAATTTACAAGCATTTCATATAACACATTGTTATAAGCCAAATACCCACCCTAACCATGCTAACACAGGTGAAACAGACTGGTTTCCAGCAATGAAATTGTCAGTGCTCGGCTGAGGCTTAAAGCTTTGGCAAGAGTGGGCACCTGGTCTGCCAGCGTTCCACCTTATAGAGAGAGAGAGAGAGGGAGAGGCCTGTGTGTGTGTGTATGTATATCCTCACACCCATACAAATCCATTGAAGTCAAGTGACTGATGCGTGGCTTTCCTTTGCCACTGATAATACTGCCAACTTCATGCATTGAAAAAATGTCAGGCCCAAAAACCCATGAAATTGTCTTAAAAATAATCAAATACAATCAAATACAATAATTATTGGATTATTTGGAGTCACATTTTTAAGTGTTTCCCCACAACTATGAGTTAGAAACTTAACATTAAAAAGAGAAAGCAAGCAAGCTGTGATTTTCACATAATCCGTGACTTCAGAAGCAGGACTTTAAGAAAAAACACCAAATATCATGAGACTTGTGATAAAATCATGAGAGTTGACAACATACTGCTGACTATTTAATCAGCTACTGGAAGGAAATGGAGAATGAACTTAGCAGTGCCAGCCATACTATGCAACAATTTTAGGAGAAGAAATGAAGACTAACTCATCCATTTAAAACTAAAAAGATACCTGTAGAAAGGGTAGAATGTAAATACATTAGCTTAGCTGGAATTTTGCCAGGACTTTGGGACTAATACCCTTACTTTTATGAAAAGTGCTTGGGATAATGACTGACGGTAACTGAGTCCTGTGTGCTGTACCTAAGGCTAATTTAATAGAGTAGGAATACATACTTGAGAACATCAGAGGGAGGTTAGGTGAGGAAAAGGAAGAAGGGGAAAAAGACAGCATGGCAGAGAAGGTTTAACTTTCTGAGAATTAACCTAAATAGACTCCACTTTAATCCTCCTAGCTCTTGCTAGGATCATGCTGAGCATTGGTGAAGCACCCACTCAAAGAGAAGAGTGCTGCTTATCTGCTACTAACTGCGGCCACCAACTCCTTCTTGCAGCCTGTATTGGTCTCCCTTCCAAATATTAAACAAGCCTGACTCAGCTTATCTATAAGCCTATTATAATAACTATACTATTTGAAGAATTCACAGTTCAGGGCCTCAGTCTGTTAGTTATTAGACTTGCAGAACTCAGCATGTGCTATGATCTAAGTTTCACAGCTCTTGCAAGCTCAACTTTTGCCACTGGTGATGTGTCTAGGCTAATACGGTGCCAGGACACTTTCTTGGAGTTGGTCCACTCTGATCCCACATCTCCACTAGCAACTCAGCAGAAAATTTCCTTTGAAGGGGGTCTCATTTATGCCTTCAAAACAAACAAAAAATAGCTCTAGGCTAAACTGTACTCTCATTTACATTGGTGTAAATCTAGAATAACTCTATTGATTAAACCTCAGCTGGCCAGTTAAACCAGCTTCACGGTCCCTTTGAGCTGGCACAAAGAAGGTTGTAAAGCAGCCAAGAATCTGGCCTTCAGGGTTTCGTGGCTTGGTTAGCTATGCAACTACAAGAGTGTGTTCACGGTACTGTCCCTTTTAGAGTGAAGTAGGCTTCCTAGCCATTCTGGTGGGGGATTCCTTGTAAGTTTAAGATGATTGCTGCAGAGTGTGTCAAATACAGTGTTTGTTTATGGAGACTCTGTCCTTTTCCTCCATTGCTGTTTCTCTGATTCTAAAAATAAGTCATGCAGAAAGAAAGTACCTGTTTGCTCTTTCTCCTTGGAATAACATCACCCTAGCCCCACAATTGTTATTGCTAGTCTAAGGCCTAGTGTGGCTCTGAGTAAGGAATTTGGAACTGGGTGCAGCAAACTTACTGCCGTTTTAAGACAAAAAGCTCCCTTTTGATCTTTAGTTTACAATCATCAAAAAAGACACATACATTTTCTTCTAGTTAAGTCCTCGTACATATTGACTGCTCAGTAAAGTGCATCTTGTGCAAATTCTTAGGTAAATCAAAAATTCGTGTCCTCAGTCCAACTTTTGAAGAAGTGAATAATATCAGCATGATTGCTAATTATATGTACTATCTAAGATGATGAAGGCTTTTGCAGAAAAGTTTTAAAACTAAAACCTCCCCTACCTTTTGTGGTAATATTAGTGTGTCAGAGTTGGCATAAGACTGTAGTATGTCTAAAATATAAAAAGAAAAAAAGCTTAATGTCTGCATACACAAAAGCAATGATCTAAGGGAAATCACCAGCTGCTGTTCTATGAGATAAAAATAAACTCTTATCTCCTTTACTTTTACATCCACTGACAAGTGACTATATTAGCATTAAGCAAAAAAGCAGATGAAAAGTAATGTCTTTTATTTAGCACCTATCTGAAACATACTTGAGTTTTCTGCAGCAAGTGGGACTGTGAATAGGAGTTTGAAACCATGTAATAAGACATTGTGTGACAGTATCTGCCCTTGTGCAGTCACTCTTGTAAGCAACGTTTCCACTAACTCTTGGATAACTTCATACTTTCTCATCTTTTTTTTTTAAACCTTGTATCATTATAAGATTGTGTGTTTGTTCCTTATAGAAATAAGTTAAAATACCTGTCCATCAACTAGTCTGGTGGACATGACTTGTTTTCAATATAACTAAAATTTAGAGCTATGTGGTGTTTTCTAATGAAGCACATGTGTGCTGCAGAGTAGAAAACAGAAATGTGCTGATACAGGAGACTACTTGTTTGTTAGCAGTGATATTGGAAAAAATCCATCTCTCCTAGCAGGACAATCTCATCATATTAAAAGTTATGGATTTCTTGCTTAAGCATTCTACACTAGCTGCAGAGCTGTATAAACTTGCTTCTGCTTATCAGGCAAGCCAACAGTATACAAAAAGAAAATTTAACATCTTTTAACGTTTCTGCCTTCATATGGGAGTTCTTCTGAAATGAGTTCTTCAATTATCCTGATGGATCTCTTTAGTGAGTTGGTACTGTTTTCTGGCTTATAAAACCAGTGCATTACTATGCAATACTGTGTATGTAGTATTGAAATGAGATCAACATCATTGCTTTACTACATTTTAAGCAGAAGTTAGCACGTTATAAAAATTATAAAGACAGACTTCAGAGTTAGGTATTCCAGGGGTGTGTTTTAAAACCTACATTGTTTTTAGTTAGCAAACTATTCAGTGTGGGTGGAAAGTCAGCTCTCAGAGGTTGCTTTCTAAAATACCTGATGATTGTTAACTAATACTGAACAATAATGAACAGATAAAATATTATATTTAAACCCGATGTGCCCCAAATAAAAAAAGAGAAACTTGATTTACAAAAGGTGACGTAAAATGATTCATTTCATAATAAAGTGGCAACACTGTAAATATATACGCAAAATAAACACTATTACCAGTTTATTTTGAAATGAATCTTATATATAGACCGACTTACTAATGAATTGTCAGAAAATCTATTAATATGCATGAGATTAATTGAACATGCATTCTGAAAATATTTTGGAACATCCATCTTTGGGTTTGAATGTGTAATACTATTATGAAAAAATATTTATATCTGTAATTTTCCAAATTATTAAGCCACTAAGGTTTGCCTATCAAAGAACATTTTAGCAAGACAATTCATAGGTGTCCCATCACTACCTAATGATCCTTGGTTGCATGTGTGTGTGTGTTTGTGTGTGTGTGTGTATAGATTTGTAGTCTTTATGCTGTAAAAAACTTCAGAATTGTTTGACCCTGTAAACACAAAATTCATGTCTCTCACCCTGGGACAAATGCATTCTTTTTAAAAGCAGCATATGGGCAGCCTTGGACTGATGTTAGTTTATTGTCACTGCTTGATAACATTTAATGGAAAAGATACAAGAGTGCCAAAGAATTTTAATTATTTTTGTGATAAAGTTATATGTTCAGCCTTGAAAAAGTGGAGATAATGCTGGGATTCATTATTATTCCCAGTGTGTTTAAACAGACGACACAGAATGCAAACAAAAGCAGATGAAATTTGAAAAGTATTATCAATATTGCAGATAGCAGATGCCCTTTCCAATCAGAACAAGCATATCTTCTATAGCAACTTTATGGTTGAGTAGTTTATTCATTTCGATTAGAAGGTTGTACGTTTCTAAAATATGTAGATGGTATCTAGAAAACCAACCAACCAGTAGGGTCATTTTGCTTGTTTTCCTAAATTTATTATTTCACTTTTGCAGACTTGATCTGAGGTGCATTAACACAGAAGTGAAATCTTATTATGTCAAATTCTATCTTGTATATGACCTTTCTTGCATTTTACCATGGTTCTGAGAGAGAAATGGTAAGGGGTGTCTGTTCTGCGGAGTTTTGCCAGAGTCATCTGTGTGATGGTACAGTTAAAATTGGGCCAGCTTTTCTGGAAAATTTCTCTATTTGTGGCTATATAACTGGGAAATAAAACTTTGCCCTGGAGGAAGCATACCGTTGAAAGGTTTATCTTTGGAGCATTTTTTGAAGAAAAATATGAAGACAATTTGGTGATTTTAAAATTAAATACAGATTGGCCTCTTAGAGCATCAAGTACAATTCCATTCCAGGACGTCAAGTCCCCTGATAAAGGACCTTTAAAATAGAATTTTTTTTTTTTTCAAAATTGGCTGCCTAACATTTAGGTTCCTAAATCCAGGCTGAACCAGACCCATTGACACCAGCTAAGCATTGATCCTGTAACTGAATCCTCACAAGCAGTTCTGCGGGGAGCTATTGACACCTCAATGGTGCTCAGAGTGGGTGCTATGGTCTGCCCATCTGTGTTGAGTTGCAAGACCTTCGTTACCTGAGTAAGTGGCCTGATTTTAAAATCTGCTGAGCGTCTCACTGGATTTTTAGGATGCTTTTCAGAACTAATTTAGAGAAAGATGATCATATATTTTAGGGTGATATTTTCTAAGCTTTAAACTCTTAATTCAAACTAATATGTTGTCTATTTTGAAACAAAATAAACCTTTGCAGTTGTTTTGCAGCAATATACTCTACTGAGTTATGAAATCAGAACCTTGAGGCCCCAGTTCTGCAATAGGATTGTAAGCCTAGTCTTTGCATGGGTGGATCCTGGGAATCGGGAGCCAAGCTTGGAATCTTCAAAAATATCCTGAAAAATTTCCTACTACGTATTCTCATGCAAGTCATATTTTCATATTTGCATTAACTTTTTATATGTTCAATAACATCCTAGCTAATAAGATATACAGGTGGATCTTACCTATATTTAAAGTTGCAAATCTGTAGTCCACATTAAAGCTGCAAATTAGGGAATCTCTATATATAAGCACATGAACTAAAAACAAAGCTTACTGACAAGAAGGAAAGGAAAACAATCCTCATTGTAGAGGATTTTAAAAGAACTGCTTGTGACCTTGATTTCAGGCATCAATATAAGGACAATGAGTTCTTTAAAAAAAAATAGCATGAACATTCAGTGCTTGAACAGTGGTAAAAAACAAACAACAGGAAAAAAACAACGCAAGAAAAGTCAGCCCAAACCTTACATTTAAGGTCAGTGGGAGTTTTGAATGAGTAAGGGGCCGTAATGAGAGTGAACATTCCCACCAGTGGTTGCTGAGAACCAGGGGGATTGTAGGAAGCTCTGCTATTGGTTTGTTGGTCAAGGTGTACTGTCAGAGTTCTCTCTCTCACTGAATCCAAGAGCCAAATCCTGGTCCCATTGGGATCGAATGGGAATTTAGTTACTAAGGCTCAGATCCATAAAGGTTTTTAGGCTCCTAATTTTCTTTAATTTCAGTGGAAGTAAGGAGACAGCACTTATCGTGTAAGGAAGGACGTGCCAGGGCTCATGTAATTAGGTGCTGTGATTCAAGTAATTTTTCTACATTCATAACTGATGCAGAACCCAAAGGCGCCAGGGCTATGAACAGTCAAGCTTAGTGGTGCCAGGGCTCAATGTTAAGAATTGTTTGTGGAGCTGGGCAGAGCTGTTTCCTGTATCCTCCATTTTCCAGGATACTCTTTGTTTGAGTCTCCCTCAGTTAGGTACACACTGGCTTTAAATTCAGCCTGTCTAAGGGGGCACTTCCCCTGGACCAGCAGGAAGCTGCAAAGAAGGAATCTCCCCAAACAAACTCCTAGCCGAGGTGAGTTCATTGGATACAACGTGCACAGTCCTATCAATGTCAAATACACCACATGGCCACTGGTATTACAAAAACCATGTGAAAACAGGCCTTGGACGTGTGAGTAACATAAAGATATTTCATTATAAGTGGCTCTGAAACAAGTGCCAGCAAAGTTTAGGGAAAGCGAGTATGAGGCCCACATCAGGATTTAAATTTTGTGGGCACGTTTTTATCATCCCTATAAATGCGTAGCCCAGGGTTGGGGCTGTAATAAATAAATAAATAACAATAATGGGCTAAGCCAAAACCCCAGATCAGAATGACCCTGACCCTTTTTGGAGCTATGGGGGACAGGATATTTGAAATCTTAACTAGACTCTAGATCCACATGTGGCAGCTTGTGCTTGTCTCCAGTGTTTCTACAGGACACTGTGCTCTTTATTTCTAAAGAACATGGTCCCCCTGGTTTCCCTTTAAATTTGGGTTTCCTCTGATGAAGGTGGCTGGCTGATTTTCAAAGTGATTCCTGCCTCTATTCAGCTGTGAGGGTATAGAACCATCAGTTTGTCTCTATCACTCTTTTGCAGGCCAAGCTGGGATTGTCAAGGGCAGCCTTTTGCACTCATGTTATGAGTAATACTTTCTCAGCTCTTCTGCAGAGAAAGGAAGAGACTCAGATGCCTGATTCTCCCAGCAAGGCTCAATTCCTTAGACTCTCCAGAAAGTTATTTAAAAAGCACTAAAGATATGACACGAACTCACTGAGAGGTAAGCATGGAACACGGTGTTGGCAACTCTTGTGATTTTATTATGAGTTTCATGTTATTTGATGGTGTCTTCATAAAGCCCCAGCTCCTATAGTCACTTGATTGTGTAAGAATTTCAGCTTCCATTTAAACAAAAAACATTTCTAGCTTTCATAAAGGCACAAACCCCACAAAGCAAATAAAAAGAACCCCACATTTATTATTTTTAAAAATCTCTTCATTTTTACAAGTATCAGAGGGGTAGCCGTGTTAGTTTGGATCTGTAAAAGCAGCAAAGAGTCCTGTGGCACCTTATAGACTAACAGACGTATTGGAGCATGAGCTTTCGTGGGTGAATGCCCACTTTGTTGGATGCGTGTAGTGGAAATTTCCAGGGGCAGGTTTGTATATATATGCAAGCAAGAAGCAGGCTAGAGATAATGAGATTAGTTCAATCAGGAAGGATGAGGCCCTCTTCTAGCAGTTGAGGTGTGAAAACCAAGGGAGGAGAAACTGGTTTTGTAGTTGGCAAGCCATTCACAGTCTTTGTTTAATCCTGAACTGATGGTGTCAAATTTGCAGATGAACTGAAGCTCAGCAGTTTCTCTTTGAAGTCTGATCCTAAAGTTTTTTTTGATGCAGGATGGCTATCTTAAGAACTGCTGTTGTGTGGCCAGGGAGGTTAAAGTGTTCTCCTACAGGTTTTTGTATATTGCCATTCCTAATATCTGATTTGTGTCCATTTATCCTTTTCCGTAGAGACTGTCCAGTTTGGCCGATGTACATAGCAGAAGGGCATTGCTGGCATATGATGACGTATATTACATTGGTGGACGTGCAGATGAATGAACTGGTGATGATGTGACTGATCTGGTTAGGTCATATGATGATGTCACTGGTATAGATATGTGGGCAGAGTTGGCATTGAGGTTTGTTGCATGGATTGGTTCCTGAGTTAGTTACTATGGTGCAGTGTGCAGTTACTGGTGAGAATATGCTTCAGGTTGGCAGGTTGTCTGTGGGCAAGGACTGGCCTGCAACCCAAGGCCTGTGAAAGTGTGAGATCATTGTCCAGTATGGGTTGTAGATCCCTGATGATGTGTTGGAGGGTTTTAGCTGGGGACTGTATGTGATGGCTGGTGGAGTCCTGTTGGTTTCTTCCTTGGGTTTGTCTTGCAGTAGGAGGCTTCTGGGTAGATGTCTGGCTCTGTTGATGTGTTTCCTTATTTCCTCATGCGGGTATTGTAGTTTACACTACAATTGATTTTTACACTAGCCCTGATTACTTGAAGGGCTGACTCATGATTTTTGAATGCTTGAGATTGACAGTACTGGAAACAGGGTGTGACTCTCTTAAATGATGGTAAGAGACTGAACTTGATTTTCAGGATCTGCTTAACTGGCATATGTGAGGGCTGCAAAAGAGTAATCTGTGTTGTCACATGAGAGTGGTCAGTGTCCACGGATTCCTGCGATGTAGGGCTGTATTCCCACAGAACGCTGAAATAGGGATGGTTTGAGGTGCATCAGCTCAGTAAACTCGGCTACTCAGATTTGCACAGTGCAAAACATTCCATTGCTGGCTCCTTTCCCTCATCTGACCTCTCAAATCTTTGGGATGGGATAAGTGTCACTGACTGAAGATCCCCTTGGTCTTAGTCAGCAAGTTTGTTCTTTCCTTCCACAGACCCCTTAGGGGCTGTAAGCTGGGGCAGCGTTTAGCCTAATCTTAGCTATAGTCTTTATTGAAGAAAGCCTGATCTACGCTGTCAAGTTGCCAGCAGGAGCTCAGAGCAACAGTGGGGATGGAGTTCATAGAGGCTCAGGTGCTACATAAATCAGTATCTCTGTGCTGACCAAACCAAGCCCTGTAGAAGAAAACCCTGCCAGGTTCAGTTCCTATAATCCATGCAATCCAAACCCAGAGAGGTTTGCACAGCCATGGAAGTATGAGATGCACAGTATTCTAACCCAGTTTCTTCATTAATCCCCCCTATCATCCCCAGTATATCTTTCTCTTTCCTTCTGCTGAACATCATTAACTCTCATTGTCTTGTGTTACAGCCGTTATTGTGCATTTAATATAATTCTATAGTGCAATTTTACAATTTACACATACATATTCTTTGACTAATGCATATGCTGGGTGCTATTGATTGTACAGCCCCCATAAAGGATCTGAAATTTCAGTGCTTGGAAAAGATTTCACCATGTTTGTGGTTGTGCAGTGTCATCCAAAACACGTTTGATTACTTAACAGACTCACAGAGTAAATGCACTCTATGCATATAAAGGCATTTCTAGAAAGTTCAATGTTTAGTGCTATAAAAAGCTACAGTGCTTAGTCATGTTCTTCCCAGACAACAGGAAAGGGCCTGTGATTACTCCATGCCTTGCTGTGTTGGACTGTGATAACTTTAGGGAAAACTGCGGCCACCAAAAATGACAACCTGTGTTGATCGGCTGCGATGTGCTCGCAAAGCCATCTGTTAACACATGTCACCGCTATTGGTGTGGGGATGTATTCTACAGCAGACTTAAGTCTGTGTTTCAGAGTTGCTGGGAAGCAAGAGGCACACAAAGGAAAACTGTAATAAGTGCAAAGTATAAATAAATTTACTCTGAGAACTACCAGAGTCAGTTAAATTAGCCCCGTTTAGATATCATTATTTAACCAATAGAGTAAATAAGGTCTGTAGAAGTCCAGCTCTGAATCTGCTTGCTGAGTGGAGTTAGATGAGCGGCACTTGTTGTCTGTTCACTTTAATGCGTGATGTTCATAACAGAAAGACACACAAATATAGACAAAAGCAGACAGAAGAGTCACTAAATCATGCAACTCTTGGTATCCTCAGCATGGGCAAGGGATGGGCTTAGGTCACAGTTCCTGTTTTTATCTCCTTCATCTGAGGTCTTGAATTGAGCTAGTAAAACATCCACTCTTCCAATAGGAAACAAAGGTGTGAGGTCTTCAGAGAATGTAGATTCTCCAGTTGTGCAGTTTCAATAGCTGTTTCACTTTGGAGTCAATAATCAGAACTGCAAACATAGAGGTAATATACATCCCTCTGGTGAATTAGAGGGAGGACAGTTTTCCAGATTCAGCAAGATGGGTTTTAAAAATGGAGACACAATGTGGGAAAAACAAAGGGATACAATATGCTTGGAAAAGCATACTGGGTAGAATATCACCCATTGGGTCAAGCAGTTTTCCTAGTTATGTGATCTGCAAAGTAACTAGGTGCTACTAGAAACATTTGGGAATATTAACACGGCAAATATAGTACAACCAGAACTGAGGCATTTTTCAGTGCGTTCTTGTGGGTTTATCCCTGCTGGAATCCAGAAGTATTCAAATAAAATGAGAGAGGTTGTTTTTTTGTATTTCCAGCCTGGCTAGAAGTAGAAGGCACTGGAAATCTCTGGATAAATTGTTCTCTTATGATTTCCTTCCTAATTTTCTTCACTTAAAATGTTCTGAGAATTTTGCATAAGAATACAGGTTTTGCGGTGTTTAAACTGAACCTAGACTCCAAACCTTTTGGGGTTCACCCCTCAATAGTTAAAATGACTGAAGAATGGAGGATTAAACCATCTGTGAAAGTTTTGTTTAGTTAACATGATGGATTTTGAACATTTAAGTTAGATGTCTACATACTATCTATAGGTAAAAATAATTGAGAATGTGGTATTGGTTAGGTTCCTTTGCAAAGACAGTAGCATGGCTGGCAGAAAGCATCTGCAGTAATTGACACCATCTTGGAACTATACTTTCTTTGCATACCAGAATACATGATTTGGTGCTGGGATCCAGATCCACTGGGGTGTCATCCAGAAAAGTGTTTGCATAAAATTTTAATGGAAGGAGGTTAAAAAAAATGTGCAATACTTTTTGACTAAACGAGGAACTGAAAAGTCATCGTGTGGAGAGAGAAATGTCAAGTAACCACAGAAATGTTTCTTGCCTGTGACAGCCGTTTGTCATGTTTAATGAGTGATGGTGTCTAGTAGCGTGACTGTAAGGAACCACTCTAGTTAGAACAATTTGTGAGACAAAGCCAGTGAGGGACTTTGACCTCTAGCATTTCCACTGCCTTCTCAGGCTTATTTTTGTGTATGGTATATCTGCTAGAGTGATCAAAACCTTTCCTCAGTTACACCAATATAGATCTGGAGTAACAGCCTGATGTTCAGAGGTGCTGAGCATCTGCAGCTTTCAGTGACTTGAACTGGAACTCTGGGTACTCAGTACTTCAGGCCATAAAGCCATAGAAACTAATGGACTCGCTTCAGATTTATACCTATAGAAGTGAGAGCAGAATTTGATCTGTTGACGTCAGTTGATTTACTCTAGATTTAAAGCCGTGGAAATGAAAGCAGAATCTGGCTACTGGTCTCTACTTACTGTAAGGGTGAGCCTTGGTTTTCTCTCACTTGCATATTATATGTGGAGATAAATGAATGTGTAATGGTAATACGCAGCCTGCAAATTGTATTCATGGTGGTGAAAACGCTGTTGCTGTTTATGATGGGAAAAATTAGAACCAAAAGGCCACAGAATGAAATATAATTTGTTAAAAATAGGGAGTAATATTGATTAAAATGAAAAACAGCATTCCAACACTTTACCATATAAAAGTATGTCCCCAGGTTCCTTGCCCTATGATTATACAATAGATTTTAAATCTCTGATATCTACATCAAAATATATTCTATAGCTGTTGGAAACAGCTCTGAATTGTTAACCTTCTCTCCAGGTACTGGAGGTAACACACTGTGAGATTAGATGTATATTTTTTTCAAGATATGCCACCCATTGAGGAGTCCATATTTACATCTTTTGTTGATATTTTTTATAGATTAAAAGAATCTCTTTACTGGGTGATAATTCTGCTAAGTACTATAATTTGCTGCCACTAATATTTGTCTGAGTCCTAGTTTGAAAAATATATTTGAAACCACTTTATAAAGTCTCATAATTGCTTCTTTGTAGAGCTAGTATAATGAGTAGTTTCTTTATCCAGCCTTTATCCTGTTAACCTTAGAGGTGAGTGACTGCTTGCTGGAGTAGTTGGGGAATGTCTTAAAGCTGTTGAGCCATTTAATTTCAGTACTAATTTCAGAGTGGTGACACAGAACTGGCTGAGAAAGCTTTCAGTTATTTCAAAGGTTTTTGGTTAGCATTGAATTAGGACCCGATTCACTAATATGAAATTGAAATAAATGGACATATATATGTTATTAAATGCAGGAATCAATCCACCTATATGTACCCAATCTACATTAAAAAAAATTGTCCTGCTGTAGGAGAATAGACACTTTGGCATATAAGAGAGGTTTGGCATCACAAATGAGAACTTCTGCTATAACAATGCTGCTTCTACCCTGCCTGCTCCATTTGATGCTGGTAGGGTGACCAGACAGCCTATATAAGAAAAAGACCCCAAAATTGGGACTGTCCCTATAAAATTGGGATATCTGGTCACTCTAAATTCTAATGTTGCCTTTCTCGCAGAGGTGGAGTAATAATACTGACAGGAGAGTGCTCTCTCGTCGGTGTAGTGCGTCTTCACCAGATGCTCTGGAATGGCACAGCTGAATGTAGCGCTGTAGTATAGACTTGTTCTATGACAGATTACTAGTGAAAGGAAGCAATGCAAACTGTTCTGTCAAGTTTTATCCCTGTTTCATTTAGAAACTTTTCTTAAACAGTGTATCTTGAAAAGCAGAGTATATGTATCTTCCACTTACTGCTCCATCCTATTCAGTCTAAAATTCAATTCCTGACTGTCCAGCATATTATCCTTTTTTTTCCCTGTCCTTCCAAAAACGTGGTCTTATTCTTCTAAATTTCAGTTTTAAAATCTGGATGAGTGAGAGTTCCAGGATGAGAGATGCATTAGCAGAACTGATTTCTCTTGTTGCTAGTTCAAAAGGCTTCAGTATGCAGCACAAATGATTCATAAGTAATCATTGTTCAGAGTTCAGGATAAAGAGTTCAGAATCAAAGCTCTGCTTTAATGTGTGCTCATGTATTTCTTTTTCAAGCAAGATCATATATATATATATATATATATATATATGAATGATCACATAAAATTCAAACTTATTTAAGCGGCAGTTCTGGTAAATTGCTCAGGTTCTCAAGTTAGCTTAGAATGCAATGAGAGCTATACAAATGGTTACAGATTTTGCCAGTATTGCAAAAACTTAATGCTTAGTTATGAAGGAAGAATTGTTTAATCAATATAAGAGCAAAACAAGTGATCACTTCAGGCATTTTCTGTGTTGGACCTGATATCACAGGTGACTCAGCCCCAATGGAAGATCCTGAGAATTAAGCCATGCAGAAATTTGACTGTTTGGCTCTTACCAAATTGTTTATTGAGTGGCCTTTATCAAAGGAAGAAATAACAAGTGCTGCTAATTTGTGGGCAGATTTTTGCATGGGAACATAGAGCTACCAGTGGACAGTGGTTGAGAGGTATTCCAATGTCTAGATCAGGGGTGGGCAACCTATGGCATGGGTGCCGAAGGCGGCACGTGAGCTGGTTTTCAGTGGCACTCACACTGCCCGGGTCCTGGCCACCAGTCCGGGGGGTCTGCATTTTAATTTAATTTTAAATGAAGCTTCTTAAACATTTTAAAAGCTTTATTTACTTTACATACAACAGTAGTTTAGTTATATATTATAGACTTATAGAAAGAGACCTTCTAAAAACGTTAAAATGTATTACTGGCACGTGAAACCTTAAATTAGAGTGAATAAATGAAGATTCAGCACACCACTTCTGAAAGGTTGCCGACTCCTGGTCTAGACACATGTCCAAATGTTTGTCGTCAAGTGAACTGTGCCCAGTGTTGCTGCTTTCATTGCCTTCTTTATCTTTCATTTTAATGTTTCATAGATCTGAGGTACTGTCACTGTGGAGAAATACTATGTTTTCTCTCGGCATCTTGTATCATGGCTGAGCATACTGAATGGGCTCTCTAAAACCTTTGTTATCAATGGAGTACAACAAGCCCAATGCAATCATCCTTTCAATTATCTTCTTCATCTCAAGTGACACCAGATAAGTGCTGGGATAGTATTCTTTGAACATTTCAGATATTGTTACTTGCTTTTTGGCTATAAATGTATAAATACTGGATAAAGATGAAGATAGCTCATGTTTTACCCTTTTTATTCTCAGACAAAACTATGCTTGATCTACTAAATGGTTCTCTCTCCCATCTCCTTAGTTTCACTTCTTGAGGCATGGGGTGATGATAGGACTATTGGGCTAAATCCTGTACATTCCACTGGGAGTTTTGTCCAAGCAGCAATTTGAGTGAAAGCCGAGAGCCTGATTCATTGTTGCCCTGTAGTGTTGGGCAGTCACTTATACCAGTACAAGGTGAGTGGAAATTGCTTCCATTCCAATTTCACAAGGATTTGCACTGCTGTGAATGACTGTGTCGGGCTCTGAGTAAGGAGGTCAACCTTTGGCCCACCCAGTTAGGAGATACATTCCTGATCCATTTGTTTTTATTTGCAGCCATGTTGGTGGATTATTTTTACTTGATCAATGCAGTTGATGGATGAGTTAAAAACCACTCCCTGGTCTGGATGTTGCCCTCATCTTTATTGCATTTCAAACCATAGTGGCACTAACAAGCAGATAGAGGAGGCTGACTTCGCCTCTGCTCTGGGTAATTTCTCCCCTCCCAGTTCATGCAGGGGATATTTTAAGATGTTGCTTTGTGTGTGGCAAGTGCACTTACTGTAAAAGTGGTGGGGATGGAGAGTTGTCCTTGTTTGTCATTGAACTGACATGGATGGAGGTTCCAGACAGTCTGTGCTGGCCAGGGCAAGCTCGATTTTATGATTCTCATCAGTGGCCTCAGTGAAAACTTTTCAGTCTTTACCTTGTAGGGGAGAAGGACAAACGTTTGACATTGTGCTATTGAATTCAAAAATTGCAGATGTTTTGAAGTTTGAGTGTCTGAGCTAGTGTAATGAGAATTGTGTGGCTTCCTTGTTTAGGACCCCCCCGCACAGGAGCCAGACCTGCTGACCGCCTGCAGCATCACCGACCAGACTTTTAACGGCCCAGTCAGCGGTGCTGACCGGAGCCACCAGGGTCCCTTTTCGACTGGGTGTTCTGATCGAAAACTGGACACCTGTTCATCCTACCTCTGAGTTACTGTCAGCAGATTCAAAAAGTCAGCAAAAATGTATCCCAAATCTGGAAATAAGCAGAGATCATACAACAGTGTGATCTCTGAAGAGGAAGCAATATGGTTGTTGAAAGATAATCCTAGGAGTCAGTACTGGGACCTGGGTTCTCTTCTTTGCTCTTTCATAGATTTCCTGTGTGAATTTGAGAACATTATATGGCCGTTCTGTGACTTTGTTTCCCCATTTGCAAAACAGCCATCACAGTTACCTACCTCACAGGGGTATTGCGAGGATTCAGTTACTGATGGAAATGCTATAGAAATACCTACTCATTTTATGTAACAGCTTAAATTGCACAGATGCCGCTGGCTGATGTAACCACCAAATTGGGTGTGAGACAGCAAAGTGGGAAATGCAGACATCTACCCAACAGGTGCTAGTTTTTGTTTCACTGTATTCAGTTTCATTTATATTCTTTTATTAATATCTGTTTTGGTTTTAGCTAGTCAGTTTCAGGAATTAGGTCTAGTAATGGACATTCAGAGAGCCAGTGTGCTTTAGTGGAACAAGCATGATGCTAGGAGCCAGGAGCTCCTGAGTTTTAAATCCTAGGTCTAACACTGACTTTCTTCATGGCTTCGAACAAAATACTTTCTTCTGCCTGTTTCTTCACCTGTAAAATGAGGACACATACCCTCCGGCACCTCCGGGGTGTTATGAGGGTTAATACGTTAATATATGTAGAGTGCTTTAAAACCACAGTATGCAGTTCAGTGTGAGGGCTGCACAGTACTAGAAAAGGAATGGTATATCCTTATCAGCGTCTCTTTCCCCTTTCTCAACGCTAGTATGTATGTGGTACACTATTCATTCTGTTGTCTATCTCTGTGTTTCTTTTCCTAAACGTCTTACAGTCTAAAGGGTTTTTGTGCATACTGTGTGTAGAGGGGATAACACATAATTGTCTTTCTTTGTGGTCTGTGTTGTGCTCCCTATTGTTGCTCATTATTCTATATGGCATAAATAGTGTTACAGTAACAGGTTGATACGTTTAAAGTTAATGAGCCACTGATCAGCATCTCAGAAGCTACTTAACAAAAATGTGCTTATATCGATTTTCTTGTATTCTTTAATACATTTTATTAATTAATGAAATCGAAGGGTCTTTTGTACAGTATGTTGGAAGAATGTTGTTCTACTGCACTGTATAATCATTATTGCCATTAATGTGTTACTCTATCACTAACGTTAATCTACCAAAAGAAACACATACCTTGCCCACTTAGCCCATGGTGTCTTTCAGAAAGATGTATGATGGGCTGCAAGAGTCATTAGGTTAAATACTCACTTCTCTGAACAGTGATAAACAATCCAGTCTAAATGGCCAGAGCAGTCAGGAGGCTGCTTTTAGAGACCCTTAACATACATAGATTTAAAAATACACATGCGGTTCTTTTCTCTGTTTATGTGGCACTGCCTTTATGAATGGCTCACTGTCTTTGGAATCCGCACCTCCCTGAGGATAAAGTGCAGAGCAAATCAGTTATGCATACAGAAGAAGGGGCATTTTCATACTTTGCCTTTTCCTTTAGATTTGATTCCTCAGAAAAGCTGCTTAAAGGGTTTTACAACTGCTTTGATATAGACTCTAATTATGAAAAGGTAGCCCCAGTAAATAGCGTTAGGTGAAAAGAGCACAGAAGGGGTAGGGCAAGGGAAACCTTGACTGTCTCAATGCTTCCAGAGGGTGAGTCTGGAAAGCCACAGTTAGTGTTACAAATTCCATGGCAAAGCTATTTTAGTGGCTTTTGAGAAAGGGATGCACGTCAGTCTTATTGTAGTTCCATGGGGAAATAGGTTCCACATACAGACGGGGAGGAGAAACTGGAGTGAGGCATCTGTCGTTCTCGTCCAGGGTTTATGATCTCTTAAGATTAAAATGAAATACACGAGTTTGTCATTTCAGAAGTTCTGATGTTCTTCTTCAACCAGCATCTTAAGGTGGCTGGAGTCTTCTGTATCTTATTGTAATTATTTGTGATTTGCAGCCTTATTGATTTCTCTTGTATAAAACATACAAGGTCTGTTCTTTTACTGTGAGTGGTATGAAACAGCTGTTCATGTGTTGCACTGAATTTAATGCACATTGGGATAACAAAGAATCAGTCTCAGAGGGGACTTCTTTTGAGATGTGTCTAGCTTTGGATTTATATGTTTTATTAGATATCAGAGCATTTTCATTGCAGCTATCGGTTAGACCCACTAGATCTCCAATAAAACTGAGAAACACAGAACTGCAACACTTACAAAATGCAGTATGCACACACAACCTGGATCAACCTAATTTCAGCATAGCAAACACAAAACAAAAGCTGTATATGACTTCTTAGCCTTTGTGCACATCTGCATTATTATAAATGCTAATATAATTCTGCAATGATAAATAATTAAACAATTATGGTCATGAATCAATAAGTTTAGCACATTTTTTCATCAGCAAATTGTACTGTATAAACAAGAAATATAAATTACCAAGTCTAATTTTCACTGAAAATTGTAAGCATTTTATATCTAATAATTAAAAAAGTATTAGAATTCAATGTAAGATACTTAGAACTTTAAAATTTTCCAGTTTTAACCAAACACCATTAAATTGTCGTGTTTTATGTTTCTGAATCTGATTAACATTTTGAGATCTGACTTTTGTAATCATTCTCCCCTTCCCCCTCACACCTCTGGTTGTTCCTAAACACAATTTCTAAGCTGGAATCTAGCTTCACTTGACCCCATTTAATTTCCTTTTAAAAGAAATAAAGATGTTATAAAACCTCTTTTCTAATATTCTATTGAAAGAGCCAGATATTTTACACATGCTCTAAGCAGAATCATAGAAATGTGCGTCTGGAAGGGACCTTGAAGTTCTCCAATCCAGTACTCTGAACTGTGGCAGGACCAAGTAAACCTAGACCATCCCTGACAGGTTGTTTGTCCAACCTGTTTTTAAGAACTTCCAGTGATGGGGATTCCACAGCCTCCCTTGGAAGCCTATTCCAGAGCTTAAATACGCTTTTAGTTAGAAAGCTTTTCCTAATATTTAACCTACATCTCTCTTGCTGCAGATGAAGCCCATTAGTTCTCGTCCTACCTTCAGGGGACATGGAGAACAATTCATCACTGTCCTCTTTTTATAACAGTCTGTTATCAGGTCTCCCCTCACTCTTCTTTTCTCAAGACTAAACATGCTCAGGTTTTCAGCGTTTCCTTATTGATCAGGGTTAGCAAAGCTTTTGTCATTTCTGTTGCTCTCCTCTGGACTTTCCAATTTGACCACATCTTTCCTAAAGTGTGGTACCCAGAACTGGACATGGTACTTCAGCTGAGGCCCGACTATTGCCACTTCCTGCGTATAGTACAATATGAAGTGGCAGGGAGGAAAGCTTTTACAAACACATTAGTATTTAATCCAGAGTTGTTGGATTGACTCTAACCTTTCCAGCTATCTGCTCTCTGGCATTTGTAAAGAACCCATCACCCCAAATATCTGGTATCTACCTATATCAGACATCTTGGTTTTTGCGTTATTTTTTTTTTTGTTCAGTAGCAATAGGGCTAGTTAAACCTAAGTCCAGTATCTCTACACAAGTGTAATAGTTTCTCTCCTTAACTAGATCATACACATACTAATACTATAAACAAACAAAGTGATAGACTTAGAGATACTGGGGCAAATTAACTCTGGTGGAATGGCATTGAAATCAGTGGTGTTGCATTAGCTTACACTAGGGTTGAATTTGATGTTCTCTTGACCTGTATTAGAAATGAAACGTGTTTTCTGTGTATCTGTGTTTAATTCTGTAGCTACCATCCCCAAACTTTATATATTCCAATCCACTCTGACAATACAGTTATTGCTCATTTGCCTTATAATACCATAGAATGCATCTCTGTCTCCCTCTCTCTCAACTTACACACTATTCAGATCATGGACCTCTCTCTGCAGTTTACAGTCAACTCTCATGCAGATTTATCACCCTACATTGTAACCTTTGTAATGGAGGCATGTTTAACTGGGATTCCCGGTGGGTGGAAGATGGAGGACTAGCTTCTCTGTAGGCCTCAGTAATGCTGACCCTGTATTTTCTGACTCTCTTTGCCCAGAACAATCACTGTATAATATTGAGTCTAAGAGTCTTGTTGGCTTTCAATCTGCAGAAAAATCATGTTTGTTCCTCTCTTTTGTGTATGCTATGAATGATTTCTCTACTTGACTGTAACCCTTTTCTTATCCCTGCCCTATGTATTCATTAATACAATTTTTTAAGGCTTGAAGGGATCATTAGATCATTTGGTCTTACTAGGATAGGGGTCGGCAGCCTTTCAGAAGTGCTGTGCCGAGTCTTCATTTGTTCACTCTAATTTAGGGTTTTGAGTGTCACTAATACATTTTAATGTTTTTAAAAGGTCTCTTTCTATAAGTCTATAATATATAACTAACCTATTGTTGTATATAAAGTAATTAAGGTTTTTTAAATGTTTAAGAAGCTTCATTTAAAATTAAATTAAAATGCAGAGCCCCCTAGACCAGGGCCAGGACCTGGGCAGTGTGAGTGCCACTGAAAAACAGCTCGCATGCCACATTCGGCACGCATGCCATAGGTTGCCTCTCCCTGTACTAGGAATTCTGTGGTTTGTGTTATATGGGGCCCTGTTATGGTATAATGGGAAATTTCCTTTTTCCTTTGATGTGTTAATTTGTATAGCAGGTGTGGAAGGTGCTGGCTTAATAGCATTTGAAGACCAGGTTCTTGTATTACTCCACAGAGTTAATATGTTCTGATCAGTAGCTGTATAGATTCCCCACACTTCCCCTCTTCGCCTCCAATATGATCCATATGTAACCTGGAGGGGAAACACTGCTAGCAGAGAAAAGGAATATCTGCCTCCAGTCAGTCCTGGGCCCATCGGCTGGGACTGCCAGCATAATCATGGTTCCATGATACCTACCACCTTGTTGCATACAGGCCTCCAAACAGCCACAGCTGTGACTTCCATTCCTACTAGCCTGGGTGCATTTGAACTGACCCCCTACAGGTGAAAGGCTCAGTATCCCTTTATTAATCATCTGTGTCCCCGGCGCATTCTACTCCAAACGTGCTTAATATTGTAGCAGCAGGGGAGTCCGGCGGAATGTGGCCAGATCACATTTTCTAAAAAGTTTTAGTGCAGCCAGAGCTCTCCCATGGCCGTACCTGCCTCACCTAGAGCTGGAGACTGGCAGTGCCTCCCACCATATTCAGCTCCCTTCCCCACAGTCTCTCTCTCAGCCCCAACCACCTGCAACCTGGCTGGGTGGGAAGGAAGCCCATTGCAGTATATGTAATGGGGGGAAATGCACTTGGAATGCCAAGTTACTTCTGCACCCATTGTTCCTCTGATTTGTGGCAACGACCTGGGTAGAGTTTGCTAGTGAAATGCTGTAGGGAATGTACTGTGCCTTTCATGGTGCTGGACTTCCGTTCTCTCTCCCTGGAGATGGGTCGCTTTATTATGGTATTTATAAGAATGAAGAATAGTCACCCATTCTTGTTTCCTCCTGTTAAGTTCTCAAATGAATACTGGTATCTCTTTACCATGCTTGATGGCCAGGCAGGATCGATTACTGCAGTACACAAGCCTGTGTAATGAAACAGAAAGCTACAGTTCTTAATAAAGGTTTGGCTAGGTTGTGTCTGGCCCTAGTATAGATGTGAAGGAGTGGCACTGAATGTCTGTCTCCTGCCCCTTGTACAAAGGCCAGTGACAATAACAGTCAACTCAAGAGAATTCTATCCTTGCTATTGAAATCCATAGAATGCGTCATAAATTCTATGGGAAAGGTTCTCTGTTAGATTCTGTAAGATTTTAGAATAATTTTTACAGCTCTCTGTTGGTTTCACCCCATTAAAATCTATAGGATGTTTCCCATAGGACCCCAAAGGAGGAGACATGGCCATGGTCCTGCCTGACTCTTTACTTACATGGACTTTCAGAATTTGGAGAGTGAGCTGTACCATTCATAGGGATAGAATTCTCATGAGTTCTGGAGGATGGTTTAAAATCCCTGTGGAAAGGGCTTTGGGGTCATTTTCTGAAAATTCTCTAAGACATTTTGGGTCTCTAGGAGGATGCATCTGTGGACTCCCCAGAGCATATTGTCTTCGTTATGGCTGGTTAGAAGCAAATTCCTTCCAGGAACTGAAGATTGTGCAATATGTCCTGGGAAAGATAATTTCAGATAAATTTGCATCAGGGGCTCAGAACTGAGAAAGGCTTTCCCCACCATAATCTGGAAATGGTTAATATACTCATTATAGGTTATTGTCGCTGGCCTTTGTAAAAGGGGCAGGGGAGAGACACTCAGCCCCGGTCCCTCACATTGGGAAGCTGGGGGAGCTGTGCCTCCTGGGGTGTGTACCACTTGCTCTGTACATGGTCTGAAGGAAACAGATTTTATTGAAACCAGTTATAGTACTTAAAAGTTGTGTATGCCATCTCGACTGCTGATATTTTTTGTTAATGTTAACCTAGGAACCAAAACTTGGTTGATGAAAAGGATGGTGCTGTGTACAATAATATTCCACTAACTGTAATGATATTTGGGCCCTATGATCCTATTCATGCAGAAGGGGCCAAGAGCCCTCTCCATGGGGAAGCAGTGACTATATGGCATGCTCCAACCAGGCAGCAGCATGGGACATCTGTTCCTTTGTTGTTCTGTGTGGTTAATGGAGTTCAGAGAGGCTATTAAGGGGGCAGCTTATTTCTAGAGCATTCTCTTGTGGCAAAGGGGCATAACTTTCACTGCAGTTTGCTCTGGAAGTTAATTCTGACTCACTCAGTGCTAATTCTCTTTACATGCTTGGTCACCTTTTTGGCTGCAGTATGTGTGTGGTGGCTGCTGGGAGACCAAAAATGATGTGGCAGTTAAACTAGTCATGCTGCCATTGATGTGAGATCTGGAGAAGTTACATGTATAATACCTAAATCCATAGAGTTTGGCACCTTATCCTTGTAATCCTTGGCCTTAGGTGTGTATTGGGGAACATAAGCCCTGCTCATTCTACACCATCACTTTTTTGGCATAAGCAGGGGCCAGGGGCTGCTCTAGACATTTTGCCGCCCCAAGCAGGGCGGCATGCTGTGGGAGGCTCTCTGCTGGTCGCCAGTCCCGCGGCTCCGGTGGACCTCCCACAGGCGTGCCTGCGGAGGGTCCGCTGGTCCCGCGGGTCCACTGGAGCCACCTGCCGCCCTCCTGGCGACCAGCAGAGCACCCCCCCGCAGCATGGCACCCCAAGCTGGGGTCTGGAGCTGCCCCTGGGAGGGGCTGATATGGCACACCGTCAAAGGGGTGTGAGGGGAATGTCCTCATCTATGCATCATCCTCTCTCCATGTCACCTGAATAGGGGTTTTCAGGTCCAAGCTGAACTTCTGCAGTCCCTTCTCTTTCCTTAAACCTCTTAGTCTCACATGAGTATTGCCACTCCCAGTGGAGATATACATAAATTATAAGACAATAGACATCATTGTTAGGGCCCTACCAAATTCACAGCCATGAAAAACACACCATGGACCCTGAAATCTGGTCTTTTGTGAGCTTTCACCCTATACTATGCAAATCTCACAGAGGAGACCAGTGTTTCTCAAATTGGGGGTCCTGAATTGCAGGGAGGTCACAAGATTATTTTAGAGGGGTCACGGTATTGCCACCCTTGCTTCTGTGCTGCCTTCAGAGCTGGGTGGCCAGAGCAGCGGGTGTTGGTTGGGCGCCCAGCTCTGAAGGCAGTGTTTGTCAGCAGCAGCACAGAAGTAAGGGTAGCGATACTGCAACGCCCCCTACAATAACCTTGAGCCCTTCCCCCCAAACTCCTTTTTGGGTCTGGACCCCTACAATTACAACATTGTGAAATTTCAGATTTGAATAGCTGAAATCATGAAATTTACGATTTTAAAAATCCTATGACCATGAAATGACCAAAATGGACCCTGAATTTGGTAGGGCCCTAATCATTGTGTTGGAAGAGCTTCCATGTAGATTTTAGCAGGTAGAGTGCTGCAACTGTATCTAACTTTTATCACCAGGCATTTAGCCCTGTGTATTTTGCATATCGAACTCCTGGGCAGTAGATACATTTTCACTTTTGCCTGTGCACATCTGAGTCAGAATCCTTCCCATGCCATCAGAAGTCACATAAGGTGCAAACAAGGCACCATCATCTTTGCTGATTCTGAATTTATGGCTGGTTAGAAGCAAATTCCTTCCAGGAACTGAAAGTTGTGCAATATGTCCTGGGACAGATAATTTCAGATGGATTTGCATCAGGGGCTGAGAACTGAGAAAGGCTTTCCCCACCATAGTCTGGAAATGGTTAATATGCCCATTGTTTTGAGATGGGACTTCCCCCAATAAAGTGTTAATATTTGTTCACACTATTTCAGATACCCTGTTACCTTTGGTATCTGAGACCATCCTGCCAAGGGACCAAGGACATTCTTCCCAGTCCTAATGCTTATTTGACAAGGAAATAGTCATTTGCATCACAGGGAAATCTTAATAAATGTTTTTAGAAAATGAAATAATAATAGTCACAATCATCTTGTATTTTGCTTGCAGTGCTGCTTGGGGGAAATCTGTTCTGAGTATGGCACTGCACTTGGTTCCTTGCCTAAAACAGAGACATGCTCCCTTGGCCCTTCCATCTCCTCTCCTCCCCTGCCTAAACTTTCCATCTTTTGATAATTAGGAGAAAGGAAACTACGTATGGAAGCTGAAGAGCTTCACTTTGGGTTTCTTCCTCCCGCTGCTGCTGCTGCATCTGCTTCTCTTCCTCTCATTTTTCCGACATGCTGTATTTCCATTTGTGGGTGGATGTTTCTTTGCCTCTGATGCCGATGTCACTATTCTTGTGGCATCCAGATTTTGTTTTACTGTATGGCTCTTAGCAACATGTTTCTTGCATTCTGCTCATTCTGTTTTAGAGTTCACACTTTCAGAGCCTAGAGATATAGATCATGCTACATACTTGGTTTTTAAGCTTTTTTAGTAAGACAAAGCACACACTGAATCTTTGAATTAATACACTTTCTTTATATGGAGTACGTAGTCTGTGTTCACATATACTCAGACTCCAATGTGAAAAATCCACAACAAAGCTCTCCACAGGCTGTATGTGAATTTAGTTTATATGGGTTAAAATGTATAAAAAAATTCAAATTAACATAATTTCTCTGCTTGTAAAATTCTTTGTCCTTAGAGGATCTGACAGGACAACATCCCTAGGAACTTAATGCTTGCCTGTTTCTTTTAGAAAGATTTGGGACCTGTGGAGTGGTGGTATTACTATCAAAGATTTTATGATGTATTTATTTATTTTGAAGATATTCTAAAAACACTTAGATTTAGCTTACAAAACTGGATTACATGATGCACAGCAGGTTTAAAAAATATTTCAAAGATGTTGCTTTCATGCTTCAGATCCTTGAAAAGCTAAATACATTCACTTCTGAAACTAAATCTTGGTTTTCACTGTACAAAAAAATAAGAAAAGTGTTTAATAGCACATATGGCATAATTTCATTTGACATCTGTTTTGTAACAAACAATATTTAGCTCACTTATTTGCTGAATGATACAGTACATACTGCAAACAAAAAGTCCAATGAACATAGTTTGTAATATATCAATATTTATTGCAAAAGAATGCAAAACTTAAACATTTAAGCATATTATTGATTGTAATATGCAAAACATTGATTACTGCATGCTGCCAATGCAAAGAGCGTCTACTGCATGCCTTATGGGGTTTGAAAATTAGGTAGATTTCTGAAAGAATAACTGATATTCTCCCACTGGTGACATTTAGGCTTATGCCCTCTCAACCTAATTTGTGTCATCTTATAGGAGACAGCTGTCAATATATTTAGGATGGTTTAGCTCATAACAGCAAAAATGGTGAGACTATTGACTTAATTGCATGGCATGATTGATTCTAATGGAAACAACATTTAAAAACTCAAAATGCACTTTGTTGTCAGACCTAATAGAATACCATAATGAATTGAAGCTTCGTACACAAATACGTTATACTTTCTGAACGGATTAGTAAAGGACAGGAGTGTTTTGTATAATGTTTTATTTTTTTAAAATTTGACTCTAAAGTTGAATTAACTGATTTGTTTTAAATAATATTCCAACCAAAAGAAATAACACAGTAACATAATCGGATATCATCACGATGTACTGGTTGATGATGATGATGATAACTGAAATAACAAAAGGATACAATCGTATTGTTAACAAAAGAGAGAAAGTTTCAGGTAAATTAGTTGAAGGGGCTGAAATAGCCACTCTTTTTTGCTGTATGCGATTGCAATGCTTTGAAATTGCTTTGTATTTCTCTGGTGGTCTGACGAGTACGATGACATGGATTTGCAGATAATGAAGAACATCCAATTCAGCACCTTCATAATGTAGTTCTAGGGTTTGGCAAGACAGCCAGCAGGCTGTGTGGTGAACAGTGTGGAACCCAGCTCTGACAATTTCAGTAAACAAGTCGCTTTCGGTTCAGCCATCTTAAAACTAAAAAGAATACTCAGGAAGCAGATGACTTACTATGCTCGTACAGCAGCACCTAGATTCGGGCAGCCTACCTTGAATGGAGAGAGGGTGTGATGGTAACACTGAGAGTTGGTAGACACCATATGGCCTCTGGGTAGACTGACCTGGGCTTGCCCACCCCTTTATGACCAGCGAAACCCTAGACTGTTTCTTATCTTCTGGTTATTTTGATTCTCTGTTGTAGTGCCTTGCTCATCCAGGGCTGTCGGCATCTTATTATGTATTTTTTATTATGATAGCACCTAGAGGTCCTTGCACCATTGTGCTTGGCACTACATAAGCACATAACAGAGATGGTCCATGCTCCGAAGAGCTTCGATCTAGGTATAGATCAGAGACAACAGATAGATCCAAAGGGCAGCACCATGTAATGCTGCCTCTTACCGTCTTTGCGGCCATGACTAATTCATGGAACACCATGGAAAATTATTTAAAAATGAGATTCCTTTCTCTGCCACGTCCCCTTTTGATGCTACCACTTAGGGGTGCTGGACAGCCATTGTACAGTGGGGATGCTGAGAGCCATTGAACCAAACTGTAAACCCTGTATATGATGAAAACCACTTCAAGCCAGGGGTTGCGGCAGCACCCTGAGCTCCAGCACCTATGCTACCACTGCCTCTTCCTGCCTCTGAGTTAATATTTTCCCCCATTATTTCCATGATAAGCTTTTCTGAATTTATTTCCAGAATAATTGGCCATCTGAATATCAGCCTATCCCCACTGGCTCTACCTCACCATCCAGTTTATTAGCAGCTGGTAGGGTGCAATGGCATGGAACAGCCACTGTGCACTCAGCAATAACCCAGATGCAGTCTGAGACATGGATATTTGCTCTATGAAGAGAGGGAATGGTATCCGGAAGGCTTCTTCAGAAAGTGCTGTGGGATCCTTAGCTACCAAAAATGGGCATAAAGGGAAGTTGAACTGTAATGCCTCATTGAAGGATGATGCTCAAGCAGTGGAGCCGCTCCATCCAGAATTGAGTTGCAGTCCGTTCAGTTGCAGTACTGATTATATGCCCAAATTCCAGTTTAGGAATCAAACCCGTCTGGATTTAAAGCTAAGAATTCCTGCCATATATATATGTTTCTAGGGCAGCATTGAGTTGCTATGGGTTAACCCCTTTGCCTTCCTGGGATTTTGCATACTTATTTCTCTTGTTAGTTACAGTAGAACACTAGCAGCTCACCATTCACAGGCTCAGAATCAAAGATTTAGTGCACCTCTCCTTAGATGCTGTTTCCCTTTTTACCCCATGCAGTCAATTTTCCCTTAGCTGCTGTAATTTCACTATGGTACAAATCTAGCACTTTCCCACCTTCACAATTCTGTACTCAACCTCAAGGTTGCACATCTCGCACTTTAAATAAAGATGCTCTGCAGCTTGCAGCTCAACACCCATTGATTTTTTTTGATGATGATCTAGCAATGTTTAGGTTCTATCAGGGATTAATAAATTGTTACAGACTAAATGCTTTTCCCCCCCTTTTGCAATAATTAAACAGGTATGGATACAAGATTGCCCAGTGTAAGTTCTGCAAAATTCAAAGCATTACAAAACTGGAATAAATATTAATACTTCTTTGGAAGCATAATGAAATGCTGTAGACATTTGGGGGGTGGGAGGTGGGGGGGAAGCCAGCAGAAAAGGGGAAAATGTTTTTTATAGACCTTAATTACTGCAGGGTTGTTAGTAAATTTACTGAATTGCAAATGTAAAAGATTCGGATGGCCTGAGTAAAACCACATACTTAAGCCTTCTAAATGAACATTTCTGTTTTTTGAGTAATTTGTACCATCTGTGTCAAAATTCTGAGCCTAAAAAGAAAAAGCAGTGGAACAAATGTTGGTTCCATAAAACAGTCCTGGTTCATTGTTGAAATTGTCACACATTAACATTGCAGGCCATCTGGGTAGACAAAAGACTCTAACCAGATTGCTAAAATGATTTTATTGGTCTGGTATTAATCAGTATGTGGCATAATATTTAAGCAAAAAGAAATGATGAGGTGAAGTGGAGTGCCTTTAACCACCCTAACTATGCAATAGTTGCACAATGAGTTTATTACACCATGGAGTGCTAGGTTTTTAAGCAAGGATCATAATTCTAAAATGTAAATAACAAGCTATCTGATATTTCCAATTTACATTTTAAAATAAAATGTGAAACTTAAAGAAGTAATGATTGTTGGCATATTGCAATTCAGAGATTTAAAGGCCACAGCATGGTTATATTAAATTGCGGTATACCCACAATCATGTTGGAATTAATTTTAATTTCTTTTTGTAACATTGTAAATCAGATTACACTTCATCTTGAAGAATCCCAAACCCATGATTTACAATTGATTTCCAACATTCTGCCCTGTTGTGCACAATGCAGCAGCTTGTCTCCTCTCCCATATCTGGAAATGGCTGTGCTCCTTCTTAGGCCTTGTCTGCACGAAAGGGAAAAGTCAATCTAAACTACGCAATTTGAGTTACGTGAATAGCGTAACTCAAATCAACGTAGCTTAGATCTACTTATCATGGGGTCCACACTAGGCAACGTTGACGGGAGATACTCTCCCATTGACTCCCCTTACTCTTCTCGATCAGGTGGAGTAAAGGAGTCGATGGTTGAGTGATCAGTGCTCAATTTAGTGGGTCTTGACTGCCAATGCATTGATTGCCACAACATCGATCCTCTGGTAAGTGTAGACAAGCCCTTAGAAGTACTTACTGGCTTTCTATCCCTTCAGAATCCACTAGAGCAACTTCTCCTCTTAGTCTTAATGATCATCCATGGATTTGCTTCCACTCCCATGTCTCAAGCCCCACCTCTTTCTATGGCATAGTTCTTTCCCTGTATTCCTCAAATACTGAACATCCATCTTCACCTCCTTCCCCACCTTCATCAACCCCGTCTTGAACATCGTTCTTGCCTCTCTGTGTCCAGCTGACTCTTCACATACCATTGCAAGACCCTTCTCTTTTCTCTAGATTTTGACATCTAAATAGCATCAATAAAGCAATGAAAACCCCTTACCCCTTGCACTGTTTCCAATGTGTTCTCCCAAGATGCCCCCTGCACTACTAAATTCAATAGTGGGTTGGGAATGCAGCCAGAACACAAAGGTTCTTGGAGTGTCTTTGCATAGCCTGGCATGTCATAGCCTGGCATGACAGCTGCAAAAGAGCCAGGCGAGGAGCTGTCCAGAGGAGGAGTCCATTTACATGGATCCACTGGCCCCAATACTCTGCACAACTGCTACACAGGGGATGGGACTGCTAATCTAACCAGTACATTGGACTAGAAGCTGTGTGTACATGTTGACAGGAGGAGGAGAAGGGAGGCTGTGTAGCAGTGCCATGCTCTTGGCCCCAGGTTGCAGTGTGGATTACACCACCCCAACCCATCTGCCCACCAAGAGCCCAGTTACTCTGGCTGTGGAGCAAAGAGAGTTTCACCCTTTGATGCTTGAACTACAAATCTTTCCTGAATATTATAGAATGTTCTTTGTTTTTCACAAATTTTGCTTGTTTGTAGAAATACTGCCCAGAAATAGTTACAGATCCAGTGCTGGCTGCAAAAGTAGCTTCATTATATACCTATATTCTTGCTGGCTGTGATCCCTGGAACAAAATGTGACCAATGATACTCATGCTCTGAGCAGGAATTATCTGTTGTTGTTGATATGGGGGAAGGCCCCTTTCAGGGTTCAGGGATTCCAAGGCCAGAAGGGACCACAGTGATCATCTAATCTGACTTCCTGTATAACACAGGGAATAGAACTGCCCCCAAATAATCCCAAGAGCGGATCTTTCAGAGGAATATCCAATCTTGATGTAAACATTGCCAGAGAAGGAGAATCCACCACAGCACTTGGTAAATTGTTCCAATGGTTAATTACTCTCACCATTAAAAATGTACCTCTTGTTTCCAGTCTGAATTTATCTAGCTTCCACTTCCAGCCATGTTAGACCATGTTAGACCTTTCTCTGCTAGACTGAAGAGCTCATTCAATATTTGTTCCCCATGTAAATACTTACAGACTATCATTAACTCTCCCCTTCTTTTTCTTAAGCTAAATAGATTGAGCTATTTGAGTCTATCATTAAAAGAAGGAAGGCCTTGCTGTGCTGGGTGCTGCTCAGACTCACGGGAGCATGTCCCAAAGAGCTTGTATTTGAAATGGACTCAACCCAGACAAAGGCTGTGGGTTGAGGATGGGGAAGCATGTGCAAGATACAAACAAATTGATCACATGTCTTGTTCAGTTTTTTCTTCTGCTTTTAATTATTCTGGGGCATGGCTGGGGTTAGTGGGAAAGATGGGCACATCAGGTGGGATGAGTCAATAAAAGGAAGAAGGAAATTGAGTGGCATGTGGTATAAGGAACTTGGGATGATTAAAGTGGGGGGGGGGGATGGGAAGGGTACATAGGCGAGTGGAAGACAAAGTGGCATTGAGACTGACAGGTTTGGGACAAACAACCAATAGGCAGGAGACAACATCCAGAGTTCAGGCTGTAAAAAGCATTTGTCTGCCATCACTGGGTCTGCACAACTCTGGAGAGGGTGCTCGGCAGATAGCCCCAGCTGGCCCTTTCCCTGCCGAGCTAGTGCTTCTAGCTCTTGCTACAGAAGTCCCTGCTACGGCCTATGGGCTACTCAGTCCTTCCACCAGTCCACATGGCCATTGTGGCATGGTGCAAAACTTCAGTCTACATGGAGAGATCAGGAAGCTGGCGAAAAGGTCTATACGTGCTTTCTAGGGTGCAATTAGTTGCATGTGCAAAATTAGACTCTAAGTTAAAGAGGCAAAACCTGACAAGGTGGCCTTGTTTTTAACATTTAAATTAGGGCTGTCGCGATTTAAAAAATTAATCTTGATTAATCGCACTGTTAAACAATAATAGAATACCATTTATTTAAATATTTTTAGATGTTTTCTACATTTTCAAATATTTTGATTTAAATTACAACACAAAATACAAAGCGTACAGTGTTCATGTTATATTTATCTTTTATTACAAATATTTGCAAGGTAAAAAACAAAATAAATAGTATTTTCCAGTTCACCTAATACAAGTACTATAACGAAATCTCTTTATCATGAAAGTTGAACTTACACATGTGGAATTATGTACAAAAAGTAACTGCATTCCAAAATAAAACAATGTGAGATTTTAAAGCCTGCAAGTCCACTCAGTCCTATTCCTTGTTCAGCCAATCTCTCAGACAAACAAGTTTGTTTACATTTGCAGGAAATAATGCTGCCTGCTTCTTGTTTACAGTGCCACCTGAAAGTAAGAACAGGCATTTGCATGGCACTGTTGTAGCTGGCATCACAAGATATTTATGTGCCAGAAACACTAAAGATTCATATGTCCCTTCATTCTTCACCCACCATTCCAGGGGACACGCATCCATGCTGATGACAGGTTCTGCTCAATAACAATCCAAAGCAGCTTTCTTTTTTGGTGGTTTGGGTTTTGTAGTTTCCGTATCAGAGTGTTGTTCTTTTAAGACTTCTGAGAGCATGCTCCACACCTCATGCCTCTCAGATTTTGGAAAGCACTTCAGATTCTTAAACCTTGGGTCGTGCACTGTAGATATCTTTAGAAATCTCACATTAGTACCTTCTTTGTGTTTTGTCAAATCTGCAGTGAAAGTGTTCTTAAAATGAATAACATGCTGAGTCATCATCCGAGACAGCTATAACATGAAATATATAGTAGAATGCTGGTAAAACAGAGCAGGGGACATACAATTCTCCCCCACGGAGTTCAATCACAAATTTAATTAACACATTTTTTTAACGAGCATCATCAGCATGGAAGCATGTCCTCTGGAATGGTGGCCAAAGCATGAAGAAGCGTATGAATGTTTAGTATATCTGGCACTTAAATACCTTGCAATGCCAGCTACAAAAGTGCCATGCAAATGCCTGTTCTCACTTTCTGGTGACATTGTAAATAAGAAGAGGGCAGCATTATCTCTTGTAAATGTAAACGAACTTGTTTGTCTGAGTGATTGGCTGAACAAGAAGTAGGACTGAGTGGACTTGTAGGCTCTGAAGTTTACATTGTTTTGTTTTTGAATGCAGTTATGTAACAAAAAGAATTCTACATTTGTAAGTTGCACTTTCACGACAAAGAGATTTCACTACAGTACTTATATGAGATGAGTTGAAAAATACTATTTCTTTTATTTAATTTTTACAGTGCAAATATTTATAATAAAAATAATATACACTTTGATTTCAATTACAACACAGAATACAATATATATGAAAATGTAGAAAACATCAAAAATATTTAATAAATTTCAATTGGTATTCTATTTAATAGTGCGATTAAAACCAATTAATCACAATTACTTTTTTTAATCACGATTAATTTTTTTGAGTTTATTGTGAGAGTTAACTGGGATTAATAGACAGCCCTAATTTAAATATTTTCTGCTTAAACATCATCTATTCCTTGGTTGGAATAGGTTGGTTGGGAACTGATGGCCCAATGGTTAGCTAAAGACCACTGGCCCCCAGCTCACCATGTTTCTCCAGGCAATGACTCAATAGAACAGTTGCTCCCAAACTTTAACAACCTGTGAACCCCTTTCACTAAAATGTCAAGTCTCACGAACCCCCTCCTAAAAATGAATCATTTCCAGGGATTTTCTCCTTTACCTGAGTATAAATTATAAAAGCAGTGATCTCAGAAATATAAAATTTGTTTTTTATGACATGCTTATTACACACTATTTATTATTAATTATTATTTATCATTACAGTATTTTTATTACATTATGAAAACAGCAACACCCTTCCAAGATCTCGCTTTCATCGCTTGTATCACTTTGAATGAGCCTGTTATAAGACAAGGCTCCTATGTTTCATCAAGGAGTATCAGATGTGAAACATCATGAAGGTATTTAAGAAGCCAACGCAGAGTTCCTCCTTTCACAAGCATTCAGGTCTTGAGCAGTCCCGGCAAACAGTGCATGTTACAACAAAGCTTAAACTTGTTCTTCATAGTAATTTTAAAAACAATACTAGCTGCCTGTTTAATTTTAAAATCAACAAAAAATATCCACCTCTCTTTCCATTTCTTATAAGGAGTCTCGGAGTTTAAAGGCAGGTTTCAGAGTAGCAGCCGTCTTAGTCTGTATCCGCAAAAAGAACAGGAGTACTTGTGGTACCTTAGAGACTAACACATTTATTTGAGCATAAGCTTTCATGGGAGTTTCAATCTCCTCAGTGTGATAGATATGCTTGCTTTGAGCTGCTTAGCTCTTGGAAGTTCAGGGGCTCCAGGCTACTGGCCCCATGCTGCCTGGGGTCCCTAGAGACAGCTCTGTCCGCCATTAGGTATTTTTTTCCCAAGAACCCCTGTAATGTTTCGTGAACCCCCAGGGTTTCCTGAACCCCAGTCTGGGAACCACTGCAATAGAGGTGTGCCTCTTGTTTTGTACAGTGTTTCTCAAACTGGGGTCACCGCTTGTGTAGGGAAAGTCCCTGTCAGACCAGGCCGGTTTGTTTACCTGCCCCATCTGCAGGTCTGGCTGATCGCGGCTCCCACTGACCGCGGTTCACTGCTCCAGGCCAACGGGAGCTGCTGGAAGAAACGTGGGCCAAGGGACTTCCAGCAGCTCCTATTGGCCTGCAGCAGCGAACCATGGCCAGTGGGAGCCACTATTGGCTGGACCTGCAGATGGGGCAGGTACACAGACTGGCCTGGCCCGCCAGGGGCTTTCCCTATACAAGCGCCAACCCCAGTTTGGGAACCACTGGATTTTGTAGATGATATAGTTTCAGTTGGGATAGACAGGCTACTTCTGTAGAACTAATGCCACATTCCTCTCTACTTATACTTTATATGAGATTTTCAAAGCTTCCAAACAGGTCTGGATGCACAATTCCCAATAAACTTAAATCTGAATGTTTACAGTGTTAAATCTTTATCTTAAAATGACTTAAATCTTTCTTAAACAATCAAATAATTTCTTTGGTTTACCCATTTTTTAGAGATCATATAGCATACATGACCCTGGAGTTACCTCATCGCTCTATACAGTAAAGTTTAATTGAAACCTAACTAAATAAAACATTTAGAATTGCCAGTTAGCATAAGATTGCTGAGAACGTTATAAAGGATTGAGTGGATTGTCCTTAACCCTTGGTGATGAATGGTAATGGTAGGAAAATGTCACTGCAACCACACAAAAGTGTTGTGTTATCAGCCACATACAAGTGAAATGTGGATTAAAATTCCATTAACATTACCAATTAAACATGTGAATAAACAAACCAGTGAAATCAATAATAATAGCTGTTGTATTACAGAAATTGTGCTTTACTGTTGCTTATTTTGCTTATCAGAGAGCTGTCTGAAAGGACAATGAGTGTGAAGCACATATGTGTTGAAAGGCAAAGACAAGCATGTGCACAGTGCGGTGCCAAAAACAGAGTGACCTACCCCACCACATTGTGCAATGAGAGATACATATAGTAACATTTTGAGGTGGAAGAAGGTTATTCACCTTCCTAGCTACAGTCTGCATACCGTGATTCCATTGTTATACTTCCATCTAATTCCTTGTGGTGTACGCTCACCATTGTGCAGCTGACTTTTGTTATTCTGTTCTGCACTGTGTTCAGAGGCTCATGTATTCCTTGATTCTGCAGCCACGGCATATTCCCTTATGGTTGAGAATGTAAACCAAGAACAAACCAATGCTTTAGACTATAGGAAACCCGAAAGGAAGGTATGAACCACTCCATTCAGCTCAGCAGGTTATTAACCATGAGACTGATCACCAACAGTTTAAACAGCAACACTGTTAACTGTTTCACTGCTAGTCATTTTAGAAGGAACATCCAAATAATCTATGTGCCCTCAGTCCCAAACTCACCATGGGTTGCTGCAGAATCCAGGCCTTGCCACAGAATGTACATAAACACTTGCTGAAGAGTGCAGGCGGTAGTGTTCTCCATTACCCAGTGTAACACGTATTTCCTAAATTACTTTAATGTGTGATCATCTTTAGTCTTGGTTCACGCTCTGGCTAAGAGCATTTTTACCCACGCGAACAACTATTATATTTCCACTTAATCTGTCTTTTTATAATGGAAACAAGCCTAGTTTTCCTGGCTCTGCTTCCTCCTCAGTGATCATCATGGAGCCTTTTTTCTTCAGCACTTTCAGTCAAGTTCGTATAAGATGCCACCAAAGTTCTACAGAATACTTCACTGTGGTCTCCCCATTAGCTGTTTCAGATTCTGCATTGGATCAGCATCAGGCTGTTTACTAAAAAATCAGTCTTCTTTGCCTGAGAGGACAAAACAAGACTTCTTAGTGTACGGCAAACCTGCAGCCAACCCAGGGCTGCTTGTTCATCTGCCCCTCCAGTGGGGCTGAGGTGAGTCTCCTCTCAGTGCAGCTGGGTTGTTGCTGCTGCATGCCTAGCTTACTGATGATCCCCAGGCCCAGGTATTTCCCCAACCCCGCCACAGCTTTAGATCAGCCTGTGAAACAACACTATCCAGCCAGAAACCCTCCTGCAGCCTTGTAGTGTATCCGACTCTCAAAACTCCCAGCCTGCTATTGACTCTGTTCCTGCCCAAGCCTTGCCTGAGCCCTGTTCCAGTCTTGTCTTTGACCTAGTCTGACCTTCTCCAGCCCTGTTACTGCCCCAGGCCTACTTCTGACCCTCCCTGGACCCTTGGACTCTGACTACCGAGCTTCAAACTTTGGCCTGTACCTAGACTCTGGTTACAGTACTAACTGGGCTTGTGCCTGGACTCTGATCACCCATTGCTGACCCCTGGGTTGCACCTGGACTGTGGCTGTGGTACTGATTCTGGATTGTCTACGGACTCTGATCTTGGTTCTGACCCTGGCGTGTCCCTGGATCTTGATTCCAGTGCCGCCTTTGACCCAGTCCCGATCCTACATCTGATGGTGACCTCCGCTCCAACCACTAGGCCCGACTATGGTGAGGCAGCACCTGACACTTGGTGTTAAGAGGCAGGAAAGGTGGCATGAATGTTTTGAAGGCCTGGACTTCCCACTCTCAAGCTGTAGGACTTTGGGGCTACCTTCATCATCTTTGGGTAGAGGAAACCTCTAAACCTTACATGTCTCAGCAAATGCTGTGGCAGCCCACCTTCTGGCCAGCAGCTGACCAGTAATCACAGAGATCATGACTGGAAGGAATTGTCTGCTCTCAGAAGATTTGGTCAGCCACTTCAACTGACTCCAGCTTAATCCAGCCATTCGCTAGGCAGGAACTGGAATAAGCGATTTCTTTCATAAAACCCTTACAAAGTTCCTGTGTTTGACACCATCCATGGGGAGTTCCTGAATCACATGAGCTCATCCTGTTGTGACTTGCTGCTAAGACTATAATTCTTGTCTAGAATGTTCCAAAGGTCTGGTGAAGATCACATGTACTGGCATTTCTTAAGCATGGAGGGAAGGTGGATGAGCCGAAGATCTATTGCCCAGTTGCTCTGATCGGTATCGCTTTAAAGCTGCTCAAGAGACTGGTACTTAAAGGAATGTTGCCTTTAATCGATCCTTAGTTACCTCATTACCATGCAGCATTCTGAGCAGGCTGTATTGCTGAGGCTTAAGTAATTAGACTGACACCTTTTATTGAGGACGCCTTTGAGGCAGGACAGAAGGTCAGCACTGTTTTGTTGACCTTTTGTCAGCTTACGACACAGTTTGGCACTGTGGACTAGTCCTAACATTATACTTACTCCTTGCCCCAGACAAGAAACTTGTAAAGTTAATTATGCTGATGATTTCTTACAGAACAGGGATCGTTGAGTGTGGAGATGGTTGAAGTTGATCACATCATATGAACAATAGGCTTTCCCAGGGATCTGTACTTGCTCATTTTATAGAAAAAATAGACACAGCTGACCTGCCACTCATCTTGCCAACGAATTTTGTACACACTGATGACATCTGCCTGGCAACACCCAGAAGGAGCTTTGAGGAGCTGAAGTCTCACTTGGCCAAAACGATGACCTGAACTAAATGCACCAAAGATGGTGTCGCCTTGTTTCTCTCTCATCAAACAACTCACCAACAGCTGCAGGTCATTTAGAACAACTAGCCAATTGTTTTTGAACCGTACCCAGCTTATTTGGGAATAAAGCTTGGCTGCTCTTTGTCTTTTCAACAACATATTGAGAAGATGGGCTGGAATGCAGTTGAGAGTCTCACTCCTTCACAGGCTTGCTGGCAAATCATGGGGCATTAGCACTGCAACCTTATGCACATCCACCAATGCCCAAATGACTGCACCTGCCAAATACTGTGCAGCAGCATGAAGGGCTTTAGTTGTCCTTGTGGCAAGTTGGAATCAAAATCAACTCTTCCCTTCATATCATCATTCGTACAACCTGGATATCTCCAGTCTCCAGTCTAATGGTCCTGGCTGGCTGGTCCCACTGTTATTAGGAGCTAAGGCAAGGCCTTCACTGTGCATTACCATGTGCAGCCAACTATCAAGACAGCTTACTTCACAATGTCCTCTCAAAGATGCATTAAAAATGCTGGCTAAAGTCAAGATGCTCCTTTTCTGAAATAGTGGAGCCTCTCAGACAGTACATCAGACACAATTTTTCTAAGGAACAGTGCCAAGTTCTGGTGTGGGGGCTATATTTTAGACCATTGGCATGTCTCTCAGCAGACAGACAACTCAGATCTGCATCCCCTAGTGTCACAGGATCAGCTCTCACAAGTCCCTGAGAACAACCATATGAACTGAAAGATTCTTCTTCATTACAACAGGATGTGTTGTGGTACCGGGCAATTTAACTTGCACCTTTATTAATGTGGCTTCTTGAGCTCCCCATCTCACCCCTTTGAAGCTCAAGAAGTGCCCTCTTTATCATCTTGATAGTGGATGGATGCGCTTGATGTCTCCGGATGATGCTGTTGTGGTAGTGGCTGCATCACTTATTCAACATCTAATTCATTGTTTGTGTGGTCAGAAGTCATGCACCAGAAGATTCTGTTTACCCTCTTGTCAACAGGTGTGGCCTGAAGGACTGTACCTGGCCTTTTCTTTGAAACATTCTTCAACAGATGAAAGCCCTGTTGTGAGCCCTATATAGCCATTACTATAAGGGAAAGCAACTCCAAAATTAAAAGGCTGTAAGTACTGATAACTTCATTTTTCCAAGATGCTAACGCTAATTCTTGTTTCTGGTCAGCTGACTTTACCTTTAAAAGATGTAAGATTTCTCTAGATGGCTGGTGTTTTAAAGCCCAAAGCCAGAAAAATCCTTTCGCTACAGAAACTTTGGTGAAATCACCATTTGAGCAGGTAGGTGAAGCATCATTGCTTTACTTATTTCTTAAACCTCTTTCATAATTGCTATATGTTTGATAACACTGCTCTACAGCCAAAATGCTTCTGAAATAAATGTAGTCCAGCTTTACTAATTCTGTGTCACTGAGAATGAAAATGATGCTTAAAATTGTTGATTGGCTCTAGTTTTCAAGATATGCTATTGGGTCAGTATATACGACCCTTGACTTGGGAATGGCAGAGGATAAGTGAGTTATAAAGGGAAGGGATCTCAATTTAAACCAGAAATGACTAAAATACATCTTTGACTTGATCTATGACTGGGTTTGGACAGTACTTGCTTTTTAGGTAAAACAATGAGGGATGCAATCTGAAGCTGGTATTGCGTCATACATGATATAAATTGCATCATGTTATTCCTAGAAGTCATGGATGATGCAATCATAACTAAGCTTACATCACTCTGCTGAACAAATTGCCCTATATCAGCTCTAGAAATCATACAGTATCGTGCTCTCTTCTTTGTCAGTGTTTGATTTTGCAAAGGGACACATTTCTATTTAGCCAAAGTGAGCAGAGATGCCTCGTACTTGTGTGAAGAATGCAGATAACTTCTGCTATGTTTGTGGTGAAGTGACTTTTGCATCACAAGAGCGCAGTATAACCACTATGGTTAAGAAAGCCTATCACCTTTATTTTGGCTGCAAAATTGGAGATCAGGGCAGGTGGGCCCCACACATATGCTGCAAAACTTGTGCAACAAATCTTCACCAGTGGTTGAACAGGAAAAGGAAATCTATGCCTTTTGCAGTGCCCATGATTTGGAGAGAGCCAACAGATCATACCAGCAATTGTTACTCCTGCATGGTGCCTCCAGTTGGGAAAGGTGTGTCAAAGAAGAAAAAGTGGACTGTGCATTATCCAAACATTCCATCAGCTATACGCCCAGTATCCCATGGAGAAGGACTGCCGGTTCCTGATGCACCAGAATCATTCTCACTTGAGTCAGACGAGGAAGAGGATGAAACTTCTGGTCCTGAACCATCAATGTCAAAGGACCCACATTTTCTCCCATCCTCCTCCTCTGAACCACACCTCATAACAGAAGGTGAACTGAATGACCTTGTCAGGGATTTGGAACTACCCAAGAGTAAGGCAGAGCTGTTGGGCTCCAGACTACAGCAGTGGAATCTCCTGGCAGGTGATGTTAGGGTTTCCATGTTCCGTGACCATCAAAAGGATCTTGTCCCATTCTTCTTCATGGAAGGTGATCTTGTAGCCTGCAACAACATCGATGGTGGGATGGCAGCCCTCAACATCGTTCACGATCCGGACGAGTGGAGACTGTTCATTGATTCATCGAAGACAAGTCTTAAAGCTGTTTTGCTGCATAATGGCAATGTTTTGCCATCAATTCCAGTTGGTCATGCAGTCCATATGAAGGAAACCTATGACAACATGAACAACTTTTGAGGTGCATAAACTATGACCAACATCAGTGGCAGCTTTGTGGTGATTTGAAGGTTGTTGCTCTCTTGCTTGGTCTGCAGACTGGATACACAAAAGTACTGCTGTTTTCTCTGCAAATGGGATAGTCGTGCAAGAGATTCCCACTACATCAAGAAAGATTGGCCACTCCGACAGTCATTGGAGCCTGGGAGGAAAAGTGTTCAGTATCCACCACTTGTTGAATCGAGGAAGATTTTGTTAGCACCCTTACATATCAAGCTGGGTCTGATGAAGAACTTTGTCAAGGCCATTGACAAAACACAAGCAGCTTTCAAGTACCTCAGTGGAAAATTTCCAGGGTTAAGTGAAGCTAAGATAAAGGAAGGTGTCTTTGTTGGTCCTTAGATTTGTGAACTTCTTCGAGATGATGCATTTGACCATGCACTGCGTGGCAAGGAAAAGACAGCATGGAAAGCCTACCAGTTAGTGGCAATAAATTTTCTCGGAAACAACAAGGCAGACAAGTACAGGTTGTTGGTGGAAAACCTCCTCAAGGCGTACAAAAGCCTTGGTTGCAACATGTCACTAAAAATACATTTTTTGCACTCTCATCTAGATTTTTTTTCCACCGAACTGCAGAGCAGTGAGCGACGAGCACGGCGAGCGATTTCACCAGGACATTGCAACAATGGAGAAATGCTATCAGGGCAAATGGAGCCCATCAATGCTTGCAGACTATTGCTGGACAGTGACAAGAGATGCTCCATTTAATGAATACAAGAGACAAGCCAAGAAGTGCCGAGTAGACACTGAATAGGACTAAACTATGTACAGAATAGTTTTTTGCCTTTTGTTTCATAATAAATTTTATTTATATAACCCTTTTGCTGATTTTTAAAGTGTTACATAAACAGGACAGGTGAAATATTATCATGTAAAGCAACCATAAACACATGAAAAGACCTAGGTTTACAATTTATGATTAAAACTCTACTAGCTACACAATATACATAGACATAAAATGTAAAAACTTAAATATCTTAGAAACAGTAGCCAATCAGTTGTTTTAATTGTCATATTTGAATTCAACACATCAAAATACATAATAAATAGCACATTTTATCTCTGAAGCAGACGACTTCTCAAAAATTGTAGACCAGTGGAATAACAAGGGATCATTACATATTTTCAGTCAGGGATCAGTGTTGTTTCCTGAGAACAAAGTGGCAATCAGGATTCCTATGGATTCTGTTCCCAAAGTCAGCTTAAAACTACATATAAAACCAGAAATCCTTACCTCACTATTTTATTTACATTTTCAGAATTATGAATAGAAGATATTACATTCTTCAAATATAGAGGAGGGCACTTATTAGTTGAAGAAAATCTGGTCACTTTTCAATAGTCTGATCATGTTTTGCATCCTTTGTGGTAGATAGGAATGGGATACCAGCATCAAAACTGCTCATATGGGAATTTCTTTATGCAGGAAAGAAGCCTACATTAAGAGCTAGAGGTTTGCATTAAAGCATCAAAGATCATGTCTGAACCAAACTGTTGAATGCTAGATTTGTAAATATACTGACTACATAGGAAAGATTCACCTTGATAACAAATGAAGCTTTGTCTAGAATTTGTCAGCCAGTGCCTGTGTTAGGGTGACCAGACAGCAAATGTGAAAAATCAGGATGAGGGTTGGGGGGTAATAGGAGTCTATATAAGAAAAAGACCCAAAATTCTGGACTGTCCCTATAAAATTGGGATATCTGGTCACCCTAGCCTGTATTTGAACAGTTTGGTAAATAATGACGTAGAGGTGGAAGGTGCTCTCTTTCTGAATCCAGCTAGTTGAGTGATTAAGAGAATTGTTATTCATTATTTGTATTAAAGTGGCACCTGGAGGTTTGAAGTGAGATCAGGCATCATTGTGCGAGGCCCTGTACAGACACAGATTAGGAGACAGAGAGTAAGCTCTTCGTGGCAGAGACTGGGTATGTCTACATTGCAATTAAAAACCTGCAGATGGCCCGTGGCAGCTGGCTCGTGCTAAGGTACTGTTCAGGTGCAGTATAGACATTCAGGCTCGGCCTGGAGCCTGAGCTCTGGGACCCTGCAAGGTGGAAGGGTCTACAAAAAAAAGTTAAGCACCCCCTTAGCCACAACCCCACAAGCCTATGGGTTTTTAACTGCAGTGTAGAAATACCCACATACAAAGATTGGGAGGGGAAATGGAGGTGGACCGACTTGTTTAAGGTCACCCAGAAACTCAGTATTACAGCCAGAAATAGAACCCAGGCACCCTGGATCCCAATCCAGTGTTCTATGCACTGGTGGCACTGCCTCAGGATACCACTCATGGGTGACATGCTACGAGTCTAGGGTGACCAGATGTCCCGATTTTATAGGGACAGTCCTGACTTTGGGGGCTTTTTCTTATATAGGCACCTATTATCCCCCACCCCGTCCCAATATTTTACACTTGCTATCAGATCACCCTATACGAGTCAAAAAGAATGTTCCAAATGAATTCAGGCCCCAACCTGTATCCCTTATGCTTGCCTAGCTCTTATGGACATCAGTATTGCAGGATCAGACTTTAAAATTAGGAAATGAATGGAGAGATTGATAGGGGTTTTATATAGTGTTCTTGAGACTTGTGTTTGTGTCTATGGCAGTGCTGTGTATAGAGAAATTAAATAGCAACCAAATTTTGCTTGCTTCCCATGTTCATACTGTATAATCTGTCCAACAGGTTTTTTGTTGACTGTAATTTTCTCTCTTGTACGTTATCCAGGAACATGCAGTCTGCACTGTCTTACTGGAGACATACGTGTTCTTTTAAGTAGTCCTTTGGTTGCACTAGCAGGTGAACCCATCTTGACACTTTGCTCTTTGTTGTTGTGTGGTGTCAAGGAGCAGCCCATGTGTGAGAGAAGAAAAGGAAGTCAGGAGAGAAGAGGAATAAGAAAAGGGCAGATCAAGGGGAAGAAGAAATGCTGAAAGATCTGGCTAAAACAAGAGGTGCAAAAAGGGGGAGCTTTTACAGAAAGAAAATCTCCAGCCAAACATGGCCAGTCTGGTTTTTTTTGTTGTACTGTTTTCTGGGGAAGCAAAAGTCTGTGTGAAATGTTTTGACTTAAAGGGAATGCCAAAAGTCCGCAGTTCTGCCTTTGGCCAGTATATTTTTGTCTTTGTAAATTGTATTTACGGCTGGGCAGTGGTATTGCTGCTACTTTGTCCGCTGTCACAATCACTCTGGGAAATGCCAGCCTATTTGACTTTAAGTGTAAGACGTCCCATGTTTTCATTTTAGCACAGACCCTTGAATAGTAAATCCAGCTTTTGCATGTGATTATTGGTTTGTGACAAGGCTTGATGAAGTGGTTAAGAATTTTTGTAAGTTTGAAATTATCTTTACATTGGCTCCTGTTAAGGTTTCTGGCAATTGCAGTTAATCTTTAGTCCTGGGGAAAAGCTTATTCCACACCATGTGGATGAACCAGATTTATCTGCTGCCTGTTGTCCTTCATGGGACACCAGGTGCATTCCGTTGAGTGATGGATCGCCTCCCGAGATGTCATAGCAAACGTGCATTGACATGTTAAGTTGACAACATCCTCCTTAACATTATCAAGTCTATTTATTGATTTACAGCATTTTTACCACTTTATTTACATTACAGCACTTAGTGCACATTTTCACAGTTACGTCATACTGGCTCCAGGAACATGGCTATGCAGGAGATCAATTTACTTGTGCAATGTGTTCAGTAAACTATCCTATTTCTCAAATGTGATCAGTGGAAATGTGAGCCATTAAAGATGATGATTAACTTCAGACTAAGGTTTTATTCTCAACTGGCTCATGGCCTATTGAAGACTAGTGTTTTGTTCTTTAGTGTTTGCCCCATTGTCTGACTCTCGCAAACTGGCTTCCTGTCAACATCAGGAATGTAAAGTCATCTTTTTACTGCTACTTAACTTGAAAAAAAAAAGTTTGAAGCCAGTGCAATGAAGTCTCCAAATGCTACTACTTCATGAAATAACTATGCCCATTTTACAGTATGTCAGAGTACTTGAGCACTGCTGGGTCATAATGTGTTGGTGGTCTCTGCAACAGCAATCCAATTTTTGTGAATGGCAGTTTATTTCTCTTATCTTAGCATAAGAAGATCCATGGACCACATAAGGCTCCGGAAACAAGCACATGACTCCATTTCAATGGGAACTAAATGAATGGATGAGGGTGGAACATGGCTTTATGTCTAACAGAGGAGGCGAAAGTATTGAGTGAGATTTTTAAGAGTTAGAAAGAGCAAAACAGAAGTATTTGTTCAGAATGCCTTTCTGTTGTATCCCGTGTAGAACAAGTCCTTCTTTATTGCTAAGCACCATGTGAAGTATTTAATCCATGTTAATGAAAGAACAATGACCATACCTGTGATCTTGTGAAATTCTGGGTTTTCTGTTGCATGGCTAAAGATGCATACCCAAGACTTCTTCTGACTAGATAACATTTGATTACCCCTCACAGCAGCAATTAATGAAGGAAATAAAGGAAATATCTAAGGAAGGAAAGCAATGCTATGATCATAAAAACTTTACATGAAATTTTCAAATGTATCAAATACGATGAACTTCAAGACTTACAAAACTGATACAAAATGGTCAAAGCTATTGCAAAATAGTATTCTTACCTAAGTTATATTCTGGGAAGGGGTTAATTTTAACAGAAAGCCCATTTTTGTAATTGATCTTGAAATCCTTCGAACCAAATAAAGTTTGGTAGAAAACTGCTCCTAAAGAGGAATGTAAGTTTGCAGTCCAGCACCATCAATGATGGACATATTAAAATAGAAAAAATACAAGTGGAAGAGAAAATTCTAGAGCTGATGCTCTCTGGCCTGAGACAAATAGCTATAAATAGCTTGTATTTGTAGCATGTTATAACAGGGGAGACAAACAGGAATATAACATGTTCTTATAAACTGACTTGGGGTTATGAGTGTCATAGCATCATTATCTAGTAAGTGTTCCTTTATTCAAACTGGTGCCCAGGGTGAGTGCTTTAGAAATACTTAAATGTAGTGTATAACATTGACATAGGTTCAAAAAAGCAAATTTCATACTTTCATGGCTGTTTTCATCCTCCTTTCTGAGGTATTTATCCAGTAGAACACTTTTTGTCTTGGGCTGGCAAAGAGAATGTAACCTCTTAAAGAATCTCACCCTTTTTGTATTTTTGCTCTAGACCATTGGCCTCCGATCCCACGTCAGGACGCACTATCTCTGATCTTCAAATATAGCCATGAATGAATCACTCAGAACCACGAGGAAAGGATGGGCTATTTTAGGAGACCTGGGTTCAATTCCCTATTGTGCCACAGGCTTCTTGTGTGCCCTTGGGCAAGTCACTTATTCTCTCTTGGCCTCAATTGACTATCTGCAAAATACTTCTCACAGGGGTTTTGTGAGGATAAATACATCAGACTGTGAGGCACTCAGATACTGTGATGAAAGGGTCAATACAAGTACCTAGGATAGATGTTCTATTGCTGTAATGTCCTTTCTCAGCTCTCATCTATTGTGGGAAAGTATGTGTTTTTCTACAACACCCATGCAGCTGTGCTGTCATAAACAGATAGTTAAGTGTTAATGCCTCTTTTACCTCTAAAGGGTTAAGAAGTTTACCTAGCCTAGCTGACACCTGACCAGAAGAACCAATGGGGGAACAAGATGTTTCAAAAGGAAGGAGGGAAGTTTTCCTTTGTTTAGAGTCTCCATTTCAGCTGGAGTGAAAAAGATCAAGGAACCAGCCTCTTATCAGAGTAGTAAGTTTAAGAAAGGGATAAATAGGTTTATGTTTATTTTCTTTGTAACTTGTCTTGGTACCATTAAGGGAATTATCAAATTTGGGTATTCTTGTGTGTATTAAGATTTTTGCCCAGGGGAACATCCTCTGTGTTTTGAATCTGTTGTCTGTGAGAGTAGCTGGTATGCTAATCTCTCCCAAAGGGTTTTCTTTTACCTTTCTTTTCTTTAATTAAAAGCCTTCTTTTTAAATACCTGATTGATTTTTTCCTTGTTTTTAGATGCAAGGGGGTTGGATCTGGATCCACCAGGAGTTGGTGGGAGAAAGGAGGGGGGATGGTTAATTTCTCCTTGTTTTAAGATCCAAGGGGTTTGGATCTGTGTTCACCAGGAAATTGGTGAAGTCTCTCAAGACTACCCAGGGGAGAAAAGTAGTGCTTGTGAGTGGTGGCAGCGAAACCAAATCTAAGCTGGTAATTAAGCTTAGAAATGTCCATGCAGGTCCCCACATCTGTGCCCTAAAGTTCAGAGTGGGGAAGGAACCTTGACATGTGCCAATGCTACCACCAGTAGAAACTACTATGTGAGTAGGGCACAAGCTCTTTTACCAGGCTTAGGCAATAAGGTGGTTAAAAAGACCTGCATACATCCTGTTCACACAACAGCTTTAACCATTGGTAGCTTTTGATGCCGCTCCGGTAGTGCAAAAAAACGCTTCAACTTTTTCCAACTGAGGGCTCACTCTTAGGTGATCCATGGTTAAGCTGTTTTATTTTGAGAACAGTCATAATCCTGCTGACAGTTCCAGTACCTTTACCTTCCTTTTTAAACATTTAATCCCGATAAAGTTTTATGAACCTATTTTTGTTCCCTGATTCTGAGCTAGGATAAAAACAAAACTAGAACGATTGTGGTAAGCTAAGATCTACTTTCACCATTGGGAAAAAAAAACATCTAGAAGGCTTTTTATGAATAAAGGTTTTACTTTAGACAGAAAAAAAGGTGAGGCCGTAGGGAAGAAACTACATTGACTTTTGTAGTAAATTGATTTCCAACTAAGTAGGTTTGAATTTCCTAAAGTCAGCTTCTGAATTGAGGTATAACATTGTTTTTGTTGACAACTCTATCCTTGAGTATGCAATGTCAAAAATACATTTAATTTATTTTTAGTCACCACAATATCAATAGAAACTTGGTCAATTGGTGGTGCAAGGGTTTTTTTATGAAGCTAGTACCCAGGATAGTTTAGAATGGAAAATAGTACAGACAGGAGAATCTCTGCCTGAAAGGTGACAGACAAATGTTTGATTTATACAGCTACAAATGTTAGAACCAAACCTCAAAAGTAAGAACTACACAAAATTGCATGGTTTGGGGGATTTGTTATAAACATGAAATCCAAATAATTTTAATTGAAAAGTCCACTCAGGTTCATGAATGTTTCCAGCCAAAAAGAGCCCAGTTTTTAGCCAATCTGGGCAAATTTATTTTTTGTGACAAAATCATGCCCAATTTTCACCTCGGACAAAATGAAGATCTCAACACAAACCAGAGCTAACCATAAAACTCGGTGGCCCGCAAACTTATGAGACTCAATGAAAATGTTTTGCAGGCACTCTAATGGTGGGAAGATGCTGCACTTGCTAGCTAATGAACAAAAGGTCTGAAAATGAGATCTGCCAGGGAACTCAGCAAAGTGATCATGGTTACTGTGCTGCACATGCCTCTCACACAGTGAAACAAAATATTGTCTGCTTTATCTTTTTTGGGGGTGGAGGATGCGGATGGTTTTCTTCAGGGAATTTGGTATTTTGGGATTCAAGTGAAAGAATGTGGATACACTGCAGGGCAAAGAGAAAATCTCAGTCATTGACTTTGTCAAGAGCAGTTTTTAGGCAAACTGTTGAAACAAATGTATATCATAACCAGTTTTGATGAATAACCAGTGGAAGAGATTCTTAAATATTTAAGCTTTCTTATAGTTGTGTGTAAAATAATATGTTCTATATGAACTTCTGCAGGTGTCTACCTCTAGGGCTTTCTGGCCAGAAGGACCCTTAATGGTCAATAGAACACTACATATCTAGCCGAGGTTGCTATCTAATGGTGGCTCTGTGGAATAAATTGGTGGTCTTAGTCCACTTCCTAGCAACCACTTCCTAGCATTTCACATAGCTGCACTGGCTTCTCTACTTCTTCCACAAGGAGTTAAAGCTATCTCTACTTACAGTCCAAGCTCTCCATGTATCACTCTGACCTCATTTCCTTTCCAATCCCATTTTCATGTCCTCTTTTCAAGTCTTACTTTCTGCACTGTCCTCTTAGCCCCCACTTTTCTCCTTAATTTCACCTTCTTTCACATCACTCTTTATGCTGAAAACGCTCCCCTAATAAGTGCATGCCCAGATCCCTCTCCTTCAAAGCATTGTGATACCCATCAGTTCCACATAGACTCCCTCAGCAATGTTAGCCTGCAGTGCTTGACCCCTGCATTGTGCCTGTTCATGGAAACTCTTCCAGATAGAGACATGTCTTTTTAAAACATATATCTCTTTATGAAAGCATATTTAATTGTAAAGCACTTTGTACAGTGGTGAGTCTGTATAAATAAAAACCTGTATGTGGCATCAATACAGGCAGTCTCTGTAGAAAGGCCAAGAATTGAATTTACAATGTGTCCTGGATAACACTGCAGTTATAAGAATCTTTCCAGAAATCGGCAAAGTTACCTATTACTGTTGTTATGTTGCTTAACAAACATCAAACAATAACTAACAACAATAATAGTTATCAGAAATTATTCTGATAGAAGCACATTTTAATTCACTAATTAAGACAGATAAAAAGCATTTTTTTTGCATTAGAAGTTAAAATCACTTATATGTAAGTGTTTTTGACTCATTTTCAGGTGCAGGTCTTTCTCTAAAGCATTTTGAGTCATGTTATGCAAATACATGTTTAAATTACATGGGGTATTTGTTTTCCATTTGTATCCTGTAAAACATAATTTTAATACAAGTTATTTGTGAAATGCACATTGGAAGAAGGAAATAAGGTTCAAGATGGCATTTCTATGGTAATTTTACTGCAAATGTTGACCATGTTTTCGCATTTGTCTGTAAAAGGTAATGCAGACTGTACATAAGGCATATTTCAAAGACCTAATATTATATGCTACTAATTTAGTAAAGTAGCATTGTTTCCGCTTTGAACAGCTAGTCTAGCACTAACCATAGACAGTAAAATAGATCACCATGTTGAATACACTTTATAAGACACAGTTGCTGCTCTACACTGTTCCAAACTGAACAGGATCATAAAGATTAAACATAGTCGTTCTCTTTGCTTGAACAAGCGTTTCTGGCAGAGGTGTACTGCCATACATGACATCTGAAGCAGGAACATTCTCCCAGAAGATCAAGCAACAATTGAGAGCTGGGCAGCACAGCCTGGGAAGTATATGATTGGAACCATAATGTGTGTGTATGTAAATATGAGGTAACGCATGCATGAGAGAGCAAGTCAAGGTGATGGGCATACAGAAGACCTAAAAAAAACCTTTTGAAGTGGTATTTTAGACGTGTAAGAAGGAGGAGGTGAGAGCGGAAAAATTCTACTCAGAACTTTGCAGGACGTGATGTGCTTAGCCCCAGAGAAGTACCTGGTATCTCCCCAGTGACACCTTCATGCTGCCTTGTTAAATGCAGAGCTACAATTAAAGTCACAGTTCCTATTTTAGATCGATTTGTTTCATAAATAAAGGTTATTTGCATTTTAAAATATATGTGCAGGTTTGCTGCATGTGGAGAGAATAACTGATTTTGCCAGCAAGTGGTATCTCTTAATAAAATGTTTCCATTTCAAACCATATTTTAACACAATGTTCTTTGCCTGATACCTTTACTTTGTTAGTTCTTCTGCCTGCAAAATCCAAATGACAATTTAAAAACAAAAAAAGTTTGGAGAGGCGATTGAGTTCTTTGCACTTTTAAATCCTGTTATTTGCACTAAAGTTTGATATACCTGCTATAGTGTCATGAAGAAAAGGCTTTTTCATAGAATCAAAAACATATAGCAGATGCATGTTTTATTAAACATTACTAAATATAGCTCTTTAAAACCTTATTCTGGCTGTAATGCTCTTTAAGTATCTTTTCAGTGTTGCCTTCACTATTATGTCCCTGAGCTTTGAAAATAATTTTGAGAATCTTTCTACTCCACAGATCTTATTTTTCAAAACGTTTGATATTCATGTTCTGTTTGCCTGTCATATGCACTTAGGGCCCGAACCCATCAGAGTCATTGGATGAGTTTCTATTGAGTTAATTAGATGCTCTATCAGACCCCCAGACTTGGTGATCAGGCAAACTCCAGATCTAGTATAAGTGGATGCAGCTCCCATGGAACTTGCGTATCTGAGACAAATTCCGCTATGGTTTGAACTGAAAAGAAATCTTTAACTTTTCACTGTGCTCGTAAGAGAAGTTAGACATGGAGGGGGCTCTCCCTTCCTTTTTTGTGGTGTTCTCACAATGTCAAACAATGCATAAGAGTTCTGGCTGGGGAAAGGCCATTTTGTCCCTTCAGACCTCTGGAAGGTGACACGCATGCAATGGCATATTATGGCAAGGTTTTCTGTGTTTTTTTTCTGTGCAGTGGCAAGAAAAAAACTTAAAAGGAAGACAGAAGGACAGCTTTGAAGTTTGCAAAGTCAAGAGCAGGGGAGCCAAGACAAGAGACAAGGAAGGGAAGAGGAATGGAAGATGATGCCCTGGCCCAAACCAGCTATGAGACAAGCTATGGTAAATGTTGTATTGGGTACACTACCCAATTCAATAACATTTGATCATATGAAAATAATGATTGAGCATTACGCTTTGCAAGGCATTTTAAATGGTGTCTGCTTAACTCCATGATAATTTTAACTTTGCAGGTTATGTTTACCTCTAGAACCATGGGCATAATGCCTGTGGTATTAAAATAACTAAGTGTAGGGGATTTGGCACAAAATTTACATTTCCCCACCACCTCTGCATCCTTCTGTAATCATTTGGCACATCCAGATTTGCTAAAGAAACCCAGAGTACATCGTTCTCTGACATCACTAGTTCCATGTTTCTCTGTGCTGAATTCCCCCTCAGCCTGATTAGCAGAGGCTTTCAGCACCAATCTGTGGGTTTAATTGTTTCACTTTTAGCTCTGTAGTTCACCTTAATATGAACAAATACTTACAGTACCCAGGAATTTAATTGGAGACTTTTACATCGAAAAGTAGCAGGGCAACCTATTGAAACTGCTTTTTCCTTTATTAATCCTGTAGGAATGAATCCTGTGAGGCCTAGAAGCAAAATGTTTTAACCAAAGGCTTTAAACAGCTTCTTTAGCCCTTCTCTTGAAAAAGTGAAGGTTAAAAGGACTAAAGGATTCAAGTGAGCCTAGTAAAAAGATGATGATGTGCATACGAGGAGACGTGAGGCATTGTTACCATAACTAGAGCACCTTCCCAGGATGATCCTGCTTAGCATTTAGAATCAGCACACATTGAACCTGTTCAGATGGGGATGCCAAACCTCTTTTAGCTCTGCAGCTTCTGCTCCTTCAGTTTCACCTTTTGGTGAGTATTATGATTCCCCTCATTAATGCATCCCAGTTTGACACAACCACAAACCACAAACAAAGTAAAGGCATTAGTCTCAGTCAGGATTAGTGGATAACTTGATGATTACCTATTCAGTTCATTCCCTCTGGGGCACCTGGCCTTGGCCACTGTGGGAAGACAGGATACTGGGCTAAATGGACCTTTGATCTGACCTAGTATGGCTGTTCTTATGACTATGTACATGCAAGGTTAAAAGTTCTGAAACCAACTCTTTTTTTGAGTTGTCCAAGCAGGAAAAAAGCACCTAAAAGATTTCTCTGTTGAGAACATTTTCCTTACATATCTAAGTAAATTAAAAGGAATCAACCCAGTGACGTAGCTAGGAGTGGAAATTTTGGTGAGCTCCGACTTTCAGGTGGACGGGCAATGACAGACTGTGCTAGTTCAGCTTCTCCCCTGATGCCATGCCCTCTCCCTAGCCCTGATGTCCCCCAGACACAGGACAAGTGCATGGGGCGGCTCAGGAAATGGCAAGGCAGAGCTGCTGGATGGGCGCAGAGCTCTGTCCTGGATTTCAGGTGCCTGAGTGATGCTCCGGGCTGCTGTGGCAGCACTACACCCCTGCTCAGATTTGTATGGGCCTGGATGCTAAATGGTTGGACCGTGGCCCACTCCGGCTATGCCCCTGAGTCAACCATACACTGATGACACTTTTCAATATATTACAGTTCTGGGCTGACGTCAGTCATGAAAAGATCCATCCCCATAAGCAACTTTGTTTAGAAGTTTACAGTCTCGAACTGGGTCTAGCCTGGAAGCGCCATCAACTTCAACCATAATGTCACTAGCAATAGAGGAGGAGGTACAACTGAATGAGGATTAGCTTGCTGAGACTCAGAAGATACTGCAGAGACTAGTTTTTGTTGGACAGAGCCCAAAATGCTTGACTCCCAAGAATGGATGATATATTAAGACAATACCCTATTACATAGTTAGACATTAACAATGAAACTGAAAAAGGTATTGTGAATGTTAAAATTGCACTGACTAAAATATACTGAGGTTAAAATACAGGGTAACTTTACAAATCGCTATTAATTTCTTTGGCTTTCATTGCAATAACATTGATTTAATTCATTAGATTCCTTTCTAAATCTATATTTCAGTTTTAGAGTTGTCAGTTTCTGTTAATGACAATTTTGCCCATCTGTTCTAACATGAAAATGAGGCTTCATGTAGCACACATGATAGATCTCTGATAGTTTAAGAAGTAAGGCTCTTAAAGGTATTTCATTTGGATTATACCCCCTTTCATGCAATTCACCCTTGAAATTAAGCCTAGTACTAAACTTTTAACTGTATAATGAGAAAAACAAAAATGTCATATCTTGTCATTTAGGCCACTGTCTATTTCATATTTACAGAAAAAATTTCAAAACATTCCCACTCATTCTCTCTTGAATGACAGAGCCATAATTTTGGGTGTCAGCATATCAGAATCAATGAATGTGATTAGAATAAGGATTAGTTTCTTTAATTTGGCCACGCAAACGGTAACATTACTACTGTAAGTCATTTTACTGAGACAGTCTTTGCTGCCAAGCTAGGATACAACACAGGTTTCAGTCCAGGTTTAAAACTTTGTACAGGTCAATCTTCGGAAGGGGTAATTTTTCAAAGCAGTGTGAGAGTCTTAGGCACACAAATCCACTTAGCAAATAACAAGATTACATTCTGTGCACTGCTCCGAAAATTTACCCCTAATATCCTAGCAATAGGAACACAGTTATTGCACATATTGCATATAAGGTGTAATTTAAATGGGTTTTTAGTAAGCAATACACTCCATTGTATAATGCAATGTTATTTTTGGAAAAAATGCTCAGCTAATTGTTCAGCCTAGAAAGATAAACACATCCATTAAAGGCTAGACTATATATTAATGCATGACCTTTGTAACCTTTGATTGTATTTGTAAATCTTCCAGAAAAATTTGTATCCATTAAAACACATGAAATTAGATTGATTCCTCATCACTAGAAGTCACCATATGTATTTACATTTGACTCAAACCCTTCAAATGTAGTACTGCATAGAAACAAAGGAAATTGTTCTTACAATGAACTTCATTATTGTTTTTTGTTTTAGACTTCCCCCCAAATTCTAAATGTAGCTTGTGAAATCAGACTGAAAAAGCTCCTCAAGGACCAGACTTCTAATTTCTAAATACAAACTATGGAAAATTTTAGCATTTCAGTTGTAATACTTCTAACAAATTAAAAATCAACAAAAATATTATGCTTCTATGTTACCTGTTCAAGTGTATAAAATGTACAAAAACTTTAATCAAATACTCAGGTTTGCTCAGTTTTAAATTGTGTTAGTTTAATAGTTTCTATTCTGCTGTTTATATTAATGACATATTCCCATCTAAATATACTGCAGTGCTGAAAAGCCATCAAAACATTTCTAAGGTTGAATGGGTGCAGTTGCATTCATGATTTTTTAATAAAATGATCTCTTTCTATTGAACTGCCTCTTTTTTTAACAGAGATTGAGATTGTATAATATATATATAGACACACACACACACACACACACACACAAATACAAACTGCAGCTTCATTTACTGTCTGAATGTTTGATTTCAGTTCATAGCTACACAGTAGGCTGAGAAATGTGAGTTACTGTACATAAAATATGAGGGAAAAAGAGAGGATAAAAATGAGATGCAATTGATTTTTTTGCATATTGATTACAGGTCTTATAATTTGAAGAAGAGACAGATAACTTGCTAATAGTGATTTTCCAAGAACTGATATTTAAAAAAATGATTCCCATCTACTCTGTTTTTTTTAAAAAAATTATTTCATAGTCCAGTTTAGGTTATCTATTTCTTAGTCAAGCCTATTTTGAAGGAGTTAGATATTTGTATTATACATAACAAAGACAAATCTTATGGTGGCTAAATCTGGGTTCAGCCAGTTGCATGGATATATACAACATCTTCAGAAGAATTCACCAAATCCAAGTGTTAAAACAATAGAGCTTAGCAAATAATTCTCAGTGACTAATTTAGTTGTCACATGTTTCTTCTTTTTCTGAATGGCAAATGTTTATGAAATTCTTCAGTTTATTTGATATTCCAAACTTTTTCTTGAATTTCTTAATGAATTGTTACCTCCATGTGATTAGCCTGGAAACGATTCATTGAAAATATTTGATATTCAAATTATTGCATGATCTGCTTACTAGTGGCATTTCACATGGCATAGTTTCTGTTCTTTGTCTGGATGTAAAGCCAGCATAGTATGAATTTCAAATATTTAAAATTGAGCATATAATTCAGAATTTGTTTTAGGTGTTTACATTTAAAATGTGCTTTTTACAAATATTCCTGTTAGTAAAGCTCAGCTACTTAGATATTTGGGGAAAGCAAACCCAAAAGGATCCCACACAAGTCAAACTGAGATTTATTTTCAAATTCAAATATTCATAGAATTTTTTCCCATATCTTTTTTTGATCTACTCTACTGGATAATTTTGTTGAAACCCTCCCATTTAAATCACAGGATGTATATCTGTGTTTATTTACATTTGTTGTGTTGTTATTTGTACCTCTCTCAAAGGTAAGATTGTCACTTTTTTTCTGAGACTAGTCAGACAAGGTCTCTGCCCTGGATTTGAACACAACCCAGCACATGTGAGCAAGAACAAAGGAGCTGAACAAAGTGTAGCTGAAAAGGGTAAAGTAAGCACATATTCTGATTTTTCATGTCCTGATTTTTTCATATGATGTCCTAGTGTCCTGGGAACTTCTGTTTTTGTGACATGTGAAATGACCTGTTTTTTTCATTTAACCAATGAATGTGTTTCTTTTTTATAACTACAAAATATTTGTTTAAGACATATTACTATACAAAGTAAAATATGATCTGTGTTGATCAGGAACAATTGACTCACTAGAGTGAGTGTTCAGTGTGGTGAATATTGCTTGGAGTGAAGAGAAAAGTCAAATGAGCATAGATGCTATCAAAGCTGTTCTTTTGCTCAAAGTGAATGTTAATGATACTTGTTCAGTGTTTCATGATAAACTCATTTAGAAATATAAACTGTTAGGAAAAAATCCTTCATTTTAAGACATATACAGATTTCACTGTTGAATCAATAGCTAGCAGTAGCAATTTGAGCATGCATTTTAAAATAAATTGTTCATAAGTGTATCAGATGACTATTTCATCATCCTAAAAAATGTTCCCACAAAACTGTCCTGGTTTTATATTAGAGAGATCTTGATTTAGACCCTATCTGACACTTTTCTATATTTGATATAACTTAAAAATCTACATTCCCCTCATATGCCAAAGCATAATGTACCCCCATGGCTCCCACACAATGTGTATTGAGATGGCACGACTAAGACTCTCTTTGAGGGATCTTCATACTCCTTCCTGGCCCTGCCATTTCATTCGATCTACAGAAAATAACAGGGCCCTGCTGATATCATGGGAAGGAGCAACTAGGTCTTTGGATTAGGGATCTGGATCTACCCTCCCCAGTAGGTAAAGGGATTTCCTAACCTAGAATCAAAATGGGTCATTGGGATATAAGGCCCTTTTCTAGCACAGCGTTTAGGATCATGACTTTAAGGATACGACTCTTGTTTTTAAAGTTAAGCATATGCCTGAGTGCTTTGTTGTTGAGGGGTTATGATGTGAGCAGTAGATGAGCAGAAGCCTCGCAAGTCCCAAATGTCTATGGATTTATTAAAAACATAATAAAATTACAGTTATTTAAATATAAAAGCAAAGTCAAACCTTCAGTGAAGCTAAAACATGAGTATTTCCAGCCTTGTGCTATTCAGCATTACAGGATATTTAGATTTTACAAAGGGATCTAGATATACAGCTGCTGATCCTTTTCCTGCTTGATTATCTTAAACGTTGTGTCCACTGTTATCAAAGCAGGCATGAATTTCATCTCCAGTTGGTGAATCAGTTTCTGCTTTATTCACTATAGAATTGTTTTTAAAAACATGAATCTTTCATAGCTTCACTTACCACACACAATGTGTGAGAAAAGTTAACAGATCCGGAACTTAATTGTTATGTATGTCACAATTGCAAAGCACATTCATACTACGTGTCTTAGTTCTGTAGGAAAAGAGACTATTGCACTTTTAAAAATTTATTTAATAAAAATAATGGGAGTATGTTAAAGTATCCACTTTCATTCTCTGCAGAAAAGAGAGTTAGTCATTCCTAAAAGTTCATTATGAATTGAGGCAAGTTGGCCAAACTAGCTAAGGGTTAGAAGCAGCAATTCCATAAAAATACTGTCTCTTTTTTTTTCTTGCCTGTATCCACTGTGCTGCCACAGGACAGCTGGGCCTGTTTTGGCTTTTATACAAAACAATGACATAAGAAAGCCATAATTCCTCATTATGCATGGGGAGTCATTCGCATTATTTTCTGAAAATGTGGATGTTAGTATTCATTGCCAATGTATGTGGGTACTATTGTTTTGTTACACCAATATTGCAGGCATAAGACTACAGTGCCACAGATTAATTTAGTAATGGCTGCCTTTGCAACAAGAATGGGCAGAAATGTCATTGTTTCACTGAGATTCTGGAAAATACAAAAAAAAAAAATCTGCGGAAATCTCCTCTGTCCTTAGACCTCTTTGACAATTAGAATATGCTGGGGTGTGGTTCATGCGAACTAATCATACTCTAGAGTGCTAAAATGTACATGGTGCAGCAGAGTGCCTCTCATCTCCTGGGGTGTGATTATTTAATGATAATGATGCCCCCTGCAGAGGCACCTTATTGCTCTTTTGCAAAAACAATCTTTATTGAGGGGAATTAATTGCATTGTTGTTGATAGCAAGAAATAAGTTAATATTTTGAAATGATCTCTCCGGTTTGCACAGCTCAAAAGGATGCTCTCACAATTATGTCAAATAAACAACCTACTTTGAAAGTTGCCTCATGTTTTAGGTCTGGATTCTGAAGATGCACTGTCTGTATATATTCTGCTTAAGAGATGATTTGGTTGAAGTCTTGAAAATGTACCAAGAGTTGATTTCCCAGTTCCACAGATACCTTGTATTTCTTCCTAAAAACTGATTTTTTCAGAGTCAGAGTTTAAATAAACAAAACTTACTGTATTGTCTGTCTAGCAACGAACCAGCAAATGTGCTGTTATGCTGGGTCCCCACAGTACATTTACAGTTTACATAGCATCTGGGAGAGCAACTTTTATGATAGGGATTTTAATTAGTAGCATGTATAAAAAAACAAAATTAATATGGGTAAAATTTGCTGCTACACTGACTTCCATAAAAGGTAACTGTCTTAGTGTCATGGTCATAGCCTAGAGTCTTTGGTTTAAATAGCCATACATACTATTGCACTGATTGTGCATATATGCTGTAAGATACCATTTACTGCTCATGTTTTAGGTAGAGTACAAGTAGCAATGCTTACATTACATACATAGATTTTACCACCTTATTTATTCCCTGTATAATTAGCTAACTTATTTGTCTGAGTGTTAATGTTTGTTACAATAAAAAACCAGAACCAAACTACTCTATGGAAGTCATTGCATCATTTTTATCACCTGATTCCCTTTTTTTTACACTAATGATTCTGTACATCAGTGTCAAAGTAATAATGCAGCTATATAGTCATTGTAAAGTGGTGATTCACTGCAGCAGGATAGGTTATTTGCTGCTTATATAATATTGAGACAAATAAAGAAATCAGAAGTACGTGGGGATATGTCAGTATATGTGTTAACAAACCTCAGTATGGGCAAAAGTGCATAAAGCTACCTTAATTCTGGCATTTCCCCAGGAACTACACCATGCTCTCTAGTAATTCAAGAGCAAAGACTTCCCCAATGTGTAAGAGCCAAACACTGGGCTTAACTCATGGCAGAGCATTGCACTGACTCAGTCAACCATGTGGATGTTCCTCAGTTTGTTGTTTCTGAAGCTGTTTCAGTTACATCCACTGCTGGTAACTCAACCCTTGTGCAGACATTCCAAGTTCTGTATTTGGTAACTGGAAATGCTTGCTTGGTCATGCCAGTTTCCTGCATTTGTCCAGGTTTTTCCTTCCTTTTGGACTTGCACACTCTCTCCTACATATTTGGCTAAGTATGCCATTGCCTATTCCCATTGATGGATGTTAACTCTCATTATTTTGCTCAGGAAGGAGTACGTGCTCCAAAGTTGAAACTGCTAAACATGGGGGTTTTGTGTGACTCATCAGTGTCTCAGGAGGAGTGGAATGTATTTTAAGTTCCCTTGATGCCCTATGCACTAGTCTAGTCTTTACCAATTTGGAATTTCAATTCTATTGGTCTCCATGCTATATGGAAAGCATAGGACCCATCCCCATAATCATTATTTCTAGTGTGTGATTTTAAAAAAATTCTGATTATGCTTTTTAATGGCTGACATTAGCTAAGAATTCTTAGTTTAAAAAAAAATTCCAGATGAGCTGCTCATCAAACCTATCACAATGCCTGGATTCTGCCCACCTGCCCCTGTGTTGTTCAATGATTACTATATTAACCATTCAGGAGTACTACCAGGCAAATTTTAGTTCAGAGTGAAAGAGCTTTTGTAGTTTCAGCTAATTGCAAACCACTGATACAGTTAAAATAGGGGCAAAACCAAGTCCTACTTAAGATAAAGAGGCTTCTTTAGGTCAAAGATGGCACTGGGGACAAAGCTGTGTCCCATCCCCTTCTAGTATTGGTCTACATGGATGATAGCCTACTGCTGCTATCAGTTATTCCATTCGCCCAAGTGACAGACGTCTGTGATGGATCTGAAGATTCCAACCCTGCTGATAACTCTTATGGGTATCAATATGATAATACATGATGGAAATTGTTTTTTCAGTTTGCCTTTTTAAAAGACTATATGAAATTTACACACAAAAAGAAAATGATTAAGGTTCAAAGTCCAAAGGCACTCAAAAATTAGGAAATGCCAGAATTAAGGTAGCTTTTGCATTAATGAGCTTTTGCATTAATTAGTAACACAGGGAAAAAACAGTGAAATATGGGGTTAAAGGTGAATATGTAGCAACAGAAGCCTGTTTTGTTCACCATCACATCAGGCAAATGACCACAGCATTTATACCTCTACTCTGATAAGGTCTGTGATGCACATTCCTGAGCTCAGCACTTTAACTAAAAGATGGTATTTATTGGAACTGTCTCCAGATATTCCTCTGGCAAAAGTTATGCACCTGATCCAATTTATGTCATTGAATGGATTGTAAGTGTACAGTGGTATATTTTTTTGAAGTGCTAATGCTGTGATTTGGGCAGCTTGGTGTCTACTATTGCTATCATTATATTCTATAAACTAGTAGGGGAAAATCTTTTAAGAATGAGTGTGCATGCACACAAACCCAAACCCAATAAGGTTCAATAACAAACACAATAAGGTTCTTAATCATTTTCCGTGCCACCATTTTTTCTAAATGATGCCTATGCTGGGGAGATAGTGCCTCTTGTTATCTGTACCCACCTGTTGTTTCTTGTCTTTGACTTAGATTGTAAGTTCTTTGGGGCAGCTGCCATCTTTGTGTTCTGTGTTTGTACAGCACAGAGGTCCTGGTTCATGACTGGGCTCTATGTGCTACAGCAATACAAAGAATAAATAATAATCAAAAACAAGCCCCAAAATAATCGGCAGCGTGGGTGAGCATTGAAGGGAGCTCTGTCTAGTGTTCCTCTTCTTTTGGTCATGGTGAATCAGAGCTTCAAGAGCTCCGGGGATAAATGTACAGAGATTCTCAGTGATAGGAAGGACCATCCTGGGGAAAGAGAAATCCCCTAAATGACGTGCTGTAAATGTGGGAGTTTGTTTAATGCGTGGCATATAATATGTGAATAACGTAGCTGAAGTCGACGTACTTAGACCTACTCACCGTGGTGTCTTCACTGTGGTGAGTCAACTGCTGCCGCTCCCCTGTCGACTCTGCCTGTGCCTCTCATGGCGGTGGAGTACAGGAGTTGACGCAAGAGTGCTTGGGGGTCGATTTATCATGTCTAGACTAGACACGATAAATCAACCCCTGCTGGATCGATCGCCGATCCGGCAGGTAGTGTAGACATACCCTTAGAGAATAATAGGAAGGAAATCCTGATAATGAGGCCCCAATGTAAATTTAACGTTCCGTGTAACAGTCAGCTTTGCAGGTCATAATGTTAGGGGAAAGGCTGTTTGGTCAGGGAGGGGAGTGTGTGGCATTGGTTGCAGAGTGGAGATTTAAAAAAATTAAATTGACCTGTTTTTTAAAAATCTTCTTCCCTTTCATGCTAATGCAGTTTGGCCAGTCTTCCCTAGTCTTAATGCGCCCCCTGTACACAAACCACCACTGGCCAAAGCCCCAATGTAGGAACAGTGCAGGGCCAGCAGCTACCTCTTAAACCTAGGTCTGACACTCTACAGCCTGTGTGAAGGGTTCCAGTCCCAGCAAGCTTCATTTACTTTGTGAAGAGGGACCCAGATTTGGCCCAGAATGTAGTACTTAAAGTAGGTCCCAATCCTGCAGTCTGACCCATGCAGGTGGACACTCAGGCTTGGGCACAGGGATTTGTCAGCACAGATTAGGGTGTCAGACTGGGCCTTGGATTTTACGGTCTATAAGGTAAGGTTCCATGCCTTCCTGTGTGTTTACACAGCACCTAGCACAGTGCAGCGCTATTCCTGGTTAGAGGGGTGGGAGCTAATGTAATACAAATAAATAATAATTTTCCAACAAAGAAGTCACTCCCTTATTGTGAACAACATCGGAAGAGGCTGGTCCTATGGCTAAGTGCAGGGAAATGCCTCAGAGTAGTCTGTTCACGTTGAGCCCAACTCCTGCTGTGGTCTTATCAGATCTCAGAAGCTAAACAGGATCATGCTGAGTCAGTATTTGGATTTTCACAAGGCAAGATAAGGAAAATACCTAAAAGACAAAGGGCTGTGGGAGAATGTTCAAAGACAGCTGAGAGACTCTGGTGCCCAAGTCCCACTGACTTTCGATGAGATTTAGGCTTCTAAAACGTTATTTTGAAAATGAAACTTAGGCTCCTAAGTCACATAAGTGGCAACCTTTGAACATGGAGATGGTGCAAAGGGGTGGGAAATCCAGCAGATTCATATGTCTGGGGGATCCCCATGTCTTCTGAAATCCCTGGATGGTTTAGAGTCAATGTAGATTTCCTCCCACACAGGATATGTCTACACTGTAGTGTGTACCCTGTCCTGGCTTGTGTGCATACTCCTTATTTCTGTCTGTTTCAGTCAGGATCCGGCACCACTGGATGAGCAGCTACTGGTTGAGACTGAACTGTTTGTCCGGAAGGGTAGGCGATCTGTGAGATGATGGGCAACATTTTAGCTGTATCTTCTGAACCATGGAAAGTGGCAGGACTCAGGGCAGTTCATTCATGGCAGACTGGAGACACTAGCCTATCTGTAGATCAGTGATTTGGTGGAGAACAACCAGCACAGCAGGGATCACATCATTGTGCAGACTTGGGATGACCAGCAGTGGCTCCAGAATCTCTGCATAAGGAAGCAGAGTTTCATGGAACTGTGTGAGGAGCTTGTGTAATGCCAACAGACCCCAGTCGCCGGCAGATGTGATCAAACCTGGGACTTCTGGAGCGTAGTGCATGAGCTAACTGGCTGTTAGCTAAGGCTATAGAGCAGACTCATTACTCTTTCTCTCTCTCGGTGCCACTAAATGGGACAGAACACCACATCCAGAAGATGTGTGGGTTACACTTGCACTGACCCTCCAGTGCTAGGACATGCCTCTGAAAGCTGGGCACTCCAAACAGCTGCAGGTCAGTGGCTAAGCAGTTTGGTGATGGCAAATCAACTGTCAGTGTTATGGTGAGGTTCGTGTGGCAATTAATACTATGGCTTACCCACAGGTGGCAGGAATAATTAAGGTACTTGAAATCATAGCTGTCTTTTAGAGAATGGGCTTCCCAAACTGCACTGGGGCCAGCAATGGCTCTCATGCCCATAGATAGTCAACCACAAAGGGTACTACTCCATTGCTCTGTAAGCCCTGGTCAGCCACAATGGCAGGTACATGAACATCAGTGTGGATTAAGGTGCATGATGCCAGGGTGCTGAAGAGATCTGGGGGAAGAGGGAGAAAGGGAGGGGCAGGGAAATGTTATGGCTTTCACCCTCAACTGAAGCTAAACCCATCTCATTGCATCTACTATCTTCCATACAAAATACTTTATTGGTCACAACCCAGAAATCCCTTCCACTTATGCGATGATTTCCCCCAGGATGATGATGATAAAGATGGCACGTGCCACTTAACTCCTTCCTGGTCCTGTGCCTTTCCCTCTCCAGGCTATTCCCCAGGTCTGTCCCCAAATAGCTTCTTGGGAAATGGACCCAAGAAGCACCAGAGCTGCCTATCTGTCCATGTGGGCTGATCCTGAGCTTCCAGCACTGTGGTCCCTTCCTGGACCTGCACTCCCACTATGGTCTCCTCCGGTGCCTCCACATCTCCTCTTCTTAAGGATTAAAACCATCCCTGCTCAGAAGGATTTCATGCAAGCCTGTTGGCTCTGTGCTTGTGGCAGTGGTGAACACTTGATCAAAGTCCTCATAATAGGGGCGGGGGAGGTGGGGAGGAGAGGTTGATGGACCTGCTGTGCCATCCTTCGCCTTGCATGGGATCTTTTTTTTTTTTTAGCTATTTAACACTGTTCTTTGTAGACTTTGTGGTGGGTTGAGGGTTTTGTACTCCACAGCTATCTTAATATTTCATGCAGCAGGTTATGCTAGAGGATTGCTTTTACTACATATCTTGTACATATATGTCATGTGTGGCACTAATGGTACAGAAACTGAAAATGAAATACTGTGCAATTAATTCAGAGATAAAAGGTTATGTCGGACTTCCCTGTATTCATGGAAGTGAGATTTCCTTTGCACTGACCACAGTAAACACGTTTGTATATGTGCATGTTATGTTGCAGAATCTGTGCACGCATGGTTTATCCTTTTGAAAATGTTACTCCACAATACTGTCAAGGTCATTGAGACCTTGAGTAATTATCTGCCACGCGTGTGTCAGTAACCTGCCCAGCTTCTAATTTTCCACCTTAGTATTTGAACATTTTCTGTGTTGACGTATGTGAAGTTCTGCTACTGGTTTCTCTCTGCTATTTCCTCCCTTTCCCCTGGTCTCTCTGTAGGCTTCCACAATTCTCCAGCTCTTCCACATGTATCAAAACCTTTGGTCAAAAACCTAGGTGACAGTAGCTGATTTTAAGTAAATTGTGTGAGCAGATCACCCTCTGCTACTCTTCCTTTCCATGTTTTGTGAAAATAGGACTTATGCAAAGCATAAGTCTGGGCAGAATAAAGCCCTAAAAGTTTAAAGATGTAATTCAATATAAGGACTTTAGTGCATTACGTACATGGAAAAGCTGTTTAACTTCCAAAATGCAGTTTTTGTCATGATAAAGTACAATTTACCTCAATAATATGAGTGGTTATATAATTCTACATAATTATATTAACTGGAAAAACTAGACTAGTCTTAAATTGATCGGGCTAAAGCATCTTTTCAAGCCTTGAAAGCTCTTTGTAATTCCCTTTGCTCTGGGAAGATCTGCCCTCCAGCTTTAAAACTGAATAATGACATCATGTTGTTGTTACTTTTATTATCTGTTATCCATACACTTTAAAAGAAAAAGTATTAAAAATTGGGAGATTCAAAAAAGATTAATTGTAACGAGTCTATAAACTGACAAAAGAGGCAACAACAATGGTAGAACAGCAAAGCAAGAACAAGAAGACATTAGGAGTTTTCCCCCTGTTGCTAATTCTTTGTCGTCAATATGGCATCTGAACTCTTCTTCCTGAGTCTTGCCGTTCCTTGAGCCTATGTTGTGCATAGGCAAAGATTACAAGATACCGAATGCATTTTTAGTTTAGTCTGTAACTTAAACAAATAGCTGCCTTTATTACACTGCATTATTATATTTTGCAGCATCTGTAATTTTTCTGAACTTTTAATTTTAAAAATATGCTTAATAAATCCTGGAAATCATCACATTTAGAGATTGTTCTAAAAGGAAAGCTCATATACACTGTTTTCTCATCTATGTAAGGTACTATAAAACTGTTTATAAAATGAAACTAATGAGATTTGGAGCACACTGTTACCTGATATTAAGCTGTTTTGATGAGTGAGGCAAATTGCTGTGGTTAACAAATGTAAAACCATCAGTTTTATTGATACAGGTTTGTGTATGTGTGAAATTAATCAAAGCGTGGGCGATGATGAACAGTTTCTGCAGAATTCTGTCAAAGGTTAAGAGCTAGTTATTTTTAAGAATGACATGAATCTACCAGAGACAGTGATTGCCTAAATGACCATTGTAATTACCAATTACTTCTTGAAGCAGAGAATATATTCACGGCGTGCAGTCCTCTAAATACAGACAGGCATTAGCCCATTTACGTACTAATGCACATAATTTAGCTCCTGAAAAGGGCAGATGGGAACACAATGAAAGATATAATAGATACTGCCTAATATCATTCCCTAAGAATATTGGATTCATCAAAGATGAATATTACTTTATGTTAGATTGTTTTTTATAAACCAGTCAAAATATATTTCATCTCATTTTTCCGCTCACTATTGTGGTGACAATATAAACAACACCTTTGTAATCAAAATTTGGTCAGCTGTGGAACAAGTTGAACATGGAATATCCAGTATAATCAGTAAAGTTTCATCTACCCATAAAAATATAGGCAACACCCTCCCAAGCTAATTGTATTTTTTTTTTTTTTTACTCTTGTGCGGTAACTTCCAGATGGGATATATTCCATTCCATTTATGTTCTCTGAATACCAACAAATGCAGAAAACACAGATCACATGCAGGGAAGAAAAATAGCAGATTAAGTTATGACTGCTGGCTTTCTCAGGAAACGTGTGTGTCTATATATCAGGTGTTTAAGGAATAACTGCAGATTGAATTTTAAAGGAAAGCCACGCAATCACACTGAAAATAATGCCTTTATAGGAGCAATACTATCAAAGTCGTGGTCTCTTCCCCTAAGAGTTTGATCCTACAGTACTGACAGCCTCTTGCCAAGTGCAGAGCACAACCATCTCCCATTGACAGCAATGGGAGATAAAAAGGAGGTGCTCTGCTGGACTGGGAATTGAAAAATCTGAGTTGTGTTTCCCATTGATCTGCTTTTTGACCTTGGGGAAGTCACTTCTCTGCACCTCTTTTCCTTCCTTTTCTTCTCCAACTGTAGTGTAAGCTCTTTGGGGCAGGCGCTGGGTTTATGAGGAGTAGGTCTATAACTGATTTTTCAGTTTGCTGGCAGTTCCAAAAAATTGGAGGGGATATCAGTTCAACCCACACTGAACAGGCAAAAATTTGGATTTTTCAGTGATCTGAAAAGTTGACAAAAATTTCATTTTGTGTCCAGAAAAATAATCTGTCTTGTTTCAGAGCATTTTCAACTTTTTAAAAAAAATAAATAAAAGCAAAGGAAATTAAGGGTGAGATTCACATAGGAAGAGATGGTATGGGGACCCCTTTTACCATAATGCCCAATGGTTAGGGCAGTCACCTGAGATGTTGGAGACCCAGGTTTGAATTCCTGTTCTGGAGCAAGGACGTGAACCCAGGTATCCCCTTTGGTCCTAGGTATGTGCCCTAACCACCAGGCTGTGAGGCAGAGGTAGGCAACCTATGGCACATGTGTCGAAGGCAGCACGTGAGCTGATTTTCAGTGGCACTCACACTGCCCGGGTCCTAGCCCCCAGTCTGGGGGGCTCTGCATTTTAATTTAATTTTAAATAAAGCTTCTTAAACATTTTAAAAACCTTATTTATTTTACATACAACAATAGTTTAGTTATATATTATAGACTTATAGAAAGAGACCTTCTAAAAACATTAAACGTATCACTGGCATGAGAAACCTTAAATTAGAGTGAATAAATGAATACTCGGCACACCACTTCTGAAAGGTTGCCAACCCCTGCTATAGGGTATTCTAGGGTAGGACTCAATCTCTCCTGTTGAAGCTGTTCCACTTTGTATAAAATACTTGAATAGTCATTGAGCTGGAGAGAGAATGATTCTATCGCCTGGCAGATAGGGCACTCACCTGGAGTATAGGACACCTGGGTTCCAGTCTCTGCTCCAGTGACTATTTATTCAAAGAGAAACAGCTTTGACAGGAGAGGGGGCGGGACACTCTAAAATAGCCACTAGCCTCATCTGGCAGTGGAGAGACATAGGTTAAAGGCCCTGCTCCAGGGCATGGATTTGAACCTGCATCATCTACATCCCAGGATGAGTGTCCTAATCTCTGGGCTATAAGGGAGTAGCACCACCACTTTCCTCCTTCTCTGTGAACAGCACCTAAGTCCCATTGTGAATCTAGCCCCAAAAGTGTGTGTGTGTGTAGTGGCGGCAAGTTGTCTAAGGCTATTGGATGAATTTGGTCAAATTCTCAAATAGTTTCAATTGACATAAACTTCATTTTCTGATGCATAAACTATAAAAAAAAAAATGCTGCCCCGCTTTAATATGGAGGCATCTTTGCTGGGATACCTAGGCACTACTGCAATGCAAAATGATAAGTATAATATTACAATAGTCAGCATTTTGCAGGATTGGACCTAATGGTGCAGAACAGATGTAATAAAAGTGGCTGGAATATTGTTTAGTAAGTACACTTTTTTTCTGTGTACTGGTGGCCTCCAGTAACACTTTACTGTTCATCAGAATATTCTCTGTAATTTAGCATTTGGTATTTCTTTTTTCTTATTTTTTAAGATATAACTACCAGTCCTCCTTTTGCCAAACTATTATCGTAATGTTAAATACCTCTGCTTATTATTTGTATTATATGCATCTTTGCATAAACATGTTGACCTCTATTGCTCTTTAGAGCAATATGATCAGACTTAACAAGGATGTTTCATCAAACTCAGTATTTCTCCAGGTCTTCCTTTAATATTTTCTTCACTTGTCTGTAGTAGATTAGATGTGCCATGTGTTTACTGAAATTGAAACAAATTTATGCAGTCCATCGAAGTCAGCTTTCCAAAAGTCATACCTTTTTGGCTTCTGCTTCTAGTATGTAACTGGCACTTGTGAGAATTTAAAATCTTATAATAGTTTTGATAGCTAAATATTAGACCTTTCTCCACAATTACTTCAGTTATGATTATAGCTGGTGGCGAAAATCAAAGAAATGACAAAAAATGAAATTGAAATTTTTGAAAATATCATTTCTCCCCATCTTCCATTTTCCAACCAATTCCAGGACTAGTTTAAAATAGACTTTCACCTTCCGTATTCATTCGAAATCTCTGTTGCTGAGCACTACTATACTAGAAGAATATTTACTGTCCTTAGGTTTGCTAAAGCCGGACAGAAAGCATACTACTTGAGCAAGATTCTAACACCATACATTCTTGAAAGTGCAAGGTTGTCCAGATTCATGATTTTAGTTAAATCTATTATAAAGATATGGGCCAACTGTAAAATTAGGATCCAGATCCAAGATTGGATTCTAAGTGTTACCACTCCCAATGTTCATTGGGTCCATCCCCAGATCTTATGTACCTATGCTGCTCTATAGGTGAAAGTCTTGGCTTTCCTCTGAGCCTCTTTTATCTCTGAGAGCCTTCCACAATTTATTTTTTCCAGCTGCCCTGAAGACTCTTTAAGAGTTAAGACTCTTTTACCACCTTTTATTATCTTACATTTTTCCCAGTGATTTGTCAGTCAAAATGGGTATATCATTTCTCTCTGTGGCTTCAGTATCCTTATCTCCAATTTTGCTCCCTCTTTCCCCGCTATTTATCAAACCCTTTTGTCAATAATATATTTGTATCTTTCGGAAGGGGTTAGGGCTTCCGTCCTCTTTGTTGAGCCTTGAGGATATCTGTTCTTCTGTTTTCTGATGATTCCAGAATCACTGTAGCAGATGAGGGCTAGCAACCTCTCTCTCTCTCTCTCTCTCTCTCTCTCTGGAGCCTCCTTTTGTTGTCACAGAATGAAATGAAGGAGCTGATATGTTTTCTCTGCAGTTGTCCTCGTCTCTGCTGACCTGGAAGTGAAGAAATGAGCTGACAGACCAAACTATGATCCTCTTCTGTATTGCATTTAGACCACGAAGATAGCATAGGAGCTACTAAGTCTCTTTCAAATCCAGAGTCATTTTTCTTGTTTCTCATGTCAGATGCACTGTTAACTTTTTCCAAATCTGCAACTACATTTGAGTCATATCCTATCCCTAGGCACTTAACATTTACATAGAAGCGATTTTTCTTTTCTTATTTCTCTGTCCTGTTCTAAAACTCACTACTTTATAAAGAAAACAGAGTGTCGGTCCTGGGCAGCTGCTACACAGCTGCTCTCCACATTCTCTGATCATGGCACACTTTGAAGAATAGCGTTCACAGAAGGTTGGTCTACGTAATGGAGAGGGAGGTTGTTTGTATTTGTACCTTCTCTACGGACCTCCAAAATACTAATACATTCGGTGGCAAGTTTAGAAGTAGAGAGCAGCAAGTGCAAATTCTTTTCCCAGGCAGAAACAGCAGCTGCTGGATACAATAAAAAAATCCCATACTACTTCTCAAAAGAAGAAGGGGATATTCCAGTGTTCTGGCCAACATTACCTCCCTCTAACAAACGTTTTTGATGTCCAAGATCATAATGTATAACACTGGTGAGCATATAATGGTTGCCCTTGGCCTGCCAGTGACCACTCTACCAATATGTTTGATTTTATTGTGAGTACAGAAGGTGCCATATAAAATCAAATTCTCTTTGAAATAGTGTAACATGCTGATTGCTTGTCCTGTATTTCTCTTCTTTCTTTCTTAAACTCTAGTGTAACCCTAGTTACTACCAGTGGGAAGCTTTAGTTGTCTAAACCTCTTAATTTTGTGGAATGGTGCCAGTTCACTAGCCATTCATTCACCTGCTATGCTCAAGATTTGCTTAGGAATTTCTCACTTCTGTTAACAACTAGAACTGTACCAAAACTACACTTCCCCCCATTCCCTTTCTGTCAAGCCCCAGCCTCCTGTAAAGCATCTTTGCCTTTCTGCTATCGTTTAATTTCCACATGCACAAATGTAGGAATCATTCCCAGTTCTCTTAACTGTAACATATCAGCCCTCTCACTAACATCCTTAACCTTTGCCCCTAGAAAACTAATCATCTCTCTTGTTAGCTCAGTCCCTTTTTACAGAGATGGCAGTACACAAAGCATACCAAGACTTCTCTATACTAAGTGCAGAGAACTGACACTTCTCTATACTTAGTTTGTTTCGCAGCTTCCCCAATGAGTTATGTTGTACAATGCCATCTTCTGAATCACCCTGAATTACATCTATTATCTATTACCCATTGGGCACCACTATATCATTTCATCCTTTAATTACATCATCTCACTCTCTTCTTACCTGCTCATACACTTACCTACTATGCCCTCATTGTTATCCTATTTCTCCTGTGCTAAGCTTCCAATGTACTCATCCTGCAATACACACGGACAGCTCTATCCCTGTTAAACAGTTGAGAGTGCTCATAAAAAGTGTTCCCACGCCTTTTGTACTCAAACAAAAGCAATCTTCAGATTACAACATAGGCTGGGGATAGGTGGGGGTTGCCTTTTGGGTTTAGCTGCCTAAGGGGCTCCTACTAATAACATCTGCACTGAGATAAGCTATTTGTATAAAGATGACTTTGCAAAAAGAACAGGAGTACTTGTGGCACCTTAGAGACTAACAAATTTATTTCAGCATGAGCTTTCGTGAGCTACAGCTCACTTCTTCGGATGCACAGAAATGGAACACACAGACAGTAGATATTTATACACACAGAGTCCTGTTGGTATGCATACTTCCACCTTTTCATGTTCTCTGTGTGTATAAATATCTCCTGTCTGTGTGTTCCATTCTGTGCATCCGAAGAAGTGAGCTGTAGCTCACGAAAGCTCATGCTGAAATAAATTTGTTAGTCTCTAAGGTGCCACAAGTACTCCTGTTCTTTTTGCGGATACAGACTAACACAGTTGCTAGTCTGAAAGATGACTTTGGGATTCTGATTTTTGGGTGTGATTTCTCAAAAGTGCCTGAGAGTTGTGAGGTGCCCAGTTTACACTGAAAAATCAATGGGAGTGGATGCTTAATTCCCTGAGACTGCTTTGTAAATCGTAGCAGTAATTATTATTTCTGTATATATTTGCTCACTATTTACAGTGGGGAAGATGTCTTATCTCTCTTGCACATTTACAATAGCATTGTAAGGCATTTTTTTTACTAACAGTGAAGTTGGATTTTCTAGAATGTTCCTTCTTGTATAACAGCCCAACTGTCAGTTACCAATCGATTAATAGTGAAATGTGTGAGAGTTTTCTAGAAGTTTCTAATTCATGTGATATTGGATTCTAGATAATACTGAGAACAAGTGGAAGCCCTTGTAAACAGCAGACACTATTAAATGAGAGTTAGTTAAGAAGAGATGTAGAGTAATGCAGCAGATTAGTCTGGTTTATTATGAGTACTGTGTCAAACAGTTCTCTATTTCCTACTAGTCATATTTATGAATAATTTTTCCTTAGATCAGGGTAGGCAACCTATGGCACGCATGCCGAAGGTGGCACACGAGCTGGTTTTCAGTGGCATTCACGCTGCCCAGGTCCTGGCCACCAGTCCGGGAGGCTCTGCATTTTAATTTAATTTTAAATTAAGCTTCTTAAACATTTTAAAAACCTTATTTACTATATATATACAACAATAGTTTAGTTATATATTATAGACTTATAGAAAGAGACCTTCTAAAAATGTTAAAATGTATTACCGGCACGCGAAACCTTAAATTAGAGTGAATAAATGAAGACTCGGCACAGCGCTTCTGAAAGGTTGCCAACCTCTGCCTTAGACCTTCTCCCCAGCTGAGTGGATTTAGATTCATTGTAGAGACTCTTGGATTACACTGGTTTGAAGGATCAGGAAGAGGTTAATTAGGGGCTGATAAAAAGATCTCTGGGGCAGGGCCATGTCTTTGTATGTGTTTGTATCATGATGCCCCTCAGCCTACTGGGACTTTTGGACGCAACTGCAATACAATATTAAATAATAGCTAAAAAAAATAAAAATAGGGAAAAAAGTGATTGAAGCAAAATTTTAACATCCTTAATTTTTAATAGCTAATCATTTCCCCAGTAGCTGGAGCAATTTGAGGGTTGCAAAAGTGCTATTTATTTATTTATTTAGTTAGTTTTACTTTACTTACTTTCTTTCCTGCACAGCCCTTCAGCAGGGACACTTTTTTCCTCCAGATTCACAGAAATATCATCCTGGTCCTGGCATGATTCTTGCTAATTTCTTTATAGCATCTAAGCCATCATATAATATACAAATGTTTATAACCCTTCTGGCTGGAAAGGTAAAGTGCGTGTGGTTTTTCTTGCTGAATCTGCAGCCAAAGTGTCTGAAGCAAAAACACCGAGAAGGGTGGACACTTTCCCCATTCATCATGAGATCTTCCTCGACAGTGACCCTGTTATGTGTATGGAGTGGATATAACTGACTAATCTGATTCCCAAATTCAGACGATGTTTTGCCAGGCATTGGAGGGGACTGGGATCACATTAATGGCATTGTTTCCCTTCAACCCAATCCTACACAAACTTCTCCATGGGTGTTCCAGTGGGCGCATGATCCATGTGGACAGGGAGAAGGGGAATGAGGACAGGGCTTGGAATGAGTGGCTATGGATGTGGGATGGTACTCCTCAAAATCCATGGGATTTCTTACCAGTAAGTCAATGCTGACCTAGAGGAACTCTGCAAATACAAGTTCATGGAGGTTCTGCACACCTATAAGGGATTAACTAAGAGAGTACATCTGGCTCAAGGTTGTGAAAAGTTTTAATTTTTTTCCTCTGCGCCAGCAAGGCCTTGAATAGCAGAAGAGGCAAATGGTAGCAGAGAAGATAAAAGTATTAGCAGGGAAAACTGATTTTTTTTTGTGCAGCATTTAAAGTCTCTGACAATATGCATAAAAACAGTCTTACAATAACTGACTGTGTACATGCTTCTGTATTCCCATTCATATGGATTTGTAAAAAGAAAATAACAAACTGTAATGAGTGCAGGGTTGGAAAATGGCCTGCCACATACTGACACAAACCCAATATGTCCAGTCTTAAAAATGGAATTTGGCCACAGTATCTGTCCATTGGTTACCAAAATAAACTTTTCCTTTCTTATTCTAGTTAACAGTAACTTTTCTTGCTCCCTTTTCTGCAAGAATGTGCCAAATGGCAATTTTGCCACTTCTTTGCTATCCTGCAAGTACCAACTGATTTTCCTCTTCCTCCCATATTCTTTCAGGGTGCAAAAGGGCTTTTTTTCCCCTGTCTGGCCCTGATGCAAAATTCTCGGTAGATGAATACTCCAATTCTCAAACCTAAATTGATCCACTTCATTTCCTTGGCCCTGTATGGAAGAAATACAAGCCTTATTGCTGACTGTGCATAGTACACCTTATTCGTTCCAAATGGGTGTAATGTCTTTCGGCCTGCTGTTGATAGAAGCAGGCTGATTTCTGAGCCAACCATGGGAGATGAAATCTTATTACAGTACGCTTATAGTCTTTACCATTTCTGATGCCATACCATGATGTTTCAGGCTGACTTCTCACTGCTTTGTTGTGATTCAGATCAAAATGCTGGTGGATTGTTTCCACCAGCAATTGCTCTCCTTTTCTCTCTGTCTTTGAAACAGATGAACTCATTCACTGTGATGATAGCAGCTCTTCAATAAGTCTACAAGATCACATGCCCTCCCCTACTTTCCAAGGTGTGCAGTTATTGGCAAAAAATGCTGTGTCTGTCATGGCTTATTACTTAAATACAAACTTTTGCCTATTCTGTTCCTTCTTTTTCTAAGGGGATTCTATTAGGCTACAGGAAAGAAAATAAAAGTGGTATTTTCTACAGGAAATGGCCCTCATGAGTATATCTCTGCTAATAATTACAGAGCTGGCTTTATTTTGCTCAATGCAGTGGCTCATTTTTGGATCCACATCAAGAGCAGCATATGCTCTCCAAACTAAAATATGTGCCTATCTGATTTTTGACAAAAAAATATGTAATTGATCTCTTCATACCCTGTCCCCTCCCCCTTTCTTTTTCCCCATTTTGTTATTAAGTCTATAATGTTCTACACTTCCTATTATGAAAGAAATACAAATTAATTTAAATATAATAGAACAAATCTACCCTATAGCAAAGCGGATAAGAGAAAAAACAGATAGTTTTTAACTCTGTCAAGTGACAGCCTCCTCATTTGTTATCATTTTAACAAATTCAGTTGCAAAATGGGTATTATTTCAGAACTGTACAAAATGTAATGACTCTACAAAACATTTTGAATTTTTCAAATATTAAAAAACCTGTAGACTTGAAAATGAATCACTGAGAATGATCCTTATGACCTCACAATTATTTGTGCCATTTCTACACCATGGCTGTTCAAAATCTAAGGTCATTTGGATGAGTTAATCGTAAAAGTTCCATTGGTTTGGTATTTATAATATCTATAAATTATTTAAATGCAGGATGTGTGAAAGAGAACCAAAAAGAAGGACGTGGTGTTAAATACAGAAGTTTGTCCCCTCAGATCCAGCAAATACTAATGACCCAAAAAGAAATCTGGCTAAAAATATTTAATTAAGCCTTAAACTGGATGCTTTTAAATTTTCAGAGGGGTAGCTGTGTTAGTCTGTATCCACAAAAACAATGAGGAGTCTGGTGGCACCTTGAAGACTGAAAGATTTATTTGGGCATAAACTTTCGTGGGTAAAAAACCCCACTTCTTCAGATGCATCAATGTTGCATCTGAAGAAGTGGGGTTTTTACCCACGAAAGCTTATGCCCAAATAAATCTGTTAGTCTTTAAAGTGTCACCGGACTCCTCGTTGTTTTTGTAAATTAAGATAATTACTTTAAACCTTCACCTCCGTTTCCCCACAAATGATATATATAAGGTGAATGGTATGTGCTAAAAGTAAATTGTACTAAACTATTGCATTAAAGTACATTTTCAAGTACAGTATTGCAATGGCTAGCAACATATCCTTGAAAAATGCATGAAGATATAACACAGTGTGGTTTAGAAAATACAATGACAAAATTGAGCTATGGTGCAGAATAATGTACAGTGTGTAAGCATATTAAAATATAAGGCAGTGGAGAGCCACAGGACTGTTCCTTAATATAATCAAAGAATTTTCTGTGCGAAAGGTTAGGGGCTGGCCATTTCCAAGATCCAGATTCCACTCTTGTTCTCCTTATGCAGCCAGATGTGCATACAAATAATACAATGTGGTATGGAAATACTCTTTGTGAGCCTTCTTGCTACTTCTTAAGATTGTACTACAGATTCAGACAATTCTTTCCCACAGATTTACCCTCTAAAGAAAGCAGCAAAGAATCCTGTGGTACCTTATAGACTAACAGACGTTTTGGAGCATGAGCTTTCGTGGGTGAATACCCAGTTCCTCAGATTCACCCACGAAACCTCATGCTCCAAAACGTCTGTTAGTCTATAAGGTGCCACAGGACTCTTTGCTGCTTTTACAGATCCAGACTAACACGGCTACCCTCTGATACTTGACCTCTAAAGAAAAAGTCTGCTCTGAACTTTACCAGTAAAAGTCATAAACTTGTTGCTGGTCACTTGTTAGCTAGGAAAATATGACCCCTAGGAGATTTCCAAACATCATTTTAAATATACAATGATCTGGCGAATAAAAGCAATTTATGCAAATCAAAACACCCAAGGGAGTTTTTCATGTATGTAAACATCTTTCTCCAGCTCCCCAAATATTTGAACTGAATTGGGAAAAAACATATATATATATCTTTCATTTTAAACCAATAGCCACATTATTTTCCTTTTTGTTTCTTTGTGTAAATCATCGGCATAAGCCACAAAACCAACTTTTGGCCCTGAGCAGTCCATAGCTAAGGGCCACACACACAGCCCCATAAGTCCCCATTTAGAAGTGAGGTTTGCGGCCCTTTCAGATCCTGACCCAATTGCCATTATCACCAATGGAAAGGCTCCCATGGATTTCAGTGAGACTTGCAGCAGGGCCCTTGGTAAATGGTGAAAAGTACACAGAAGGAAAGGAGAGTGAAAGTACCTAAGACTTAGATTCACTGAGGTGGGTGCGCGCCAAACCTTTGACCACCCTTCTAGGTAACCTCCTGCCACGTTGGTGCACTTAGAAAGATTACAATGATTCTTATAAATCCTAGGAGAAAAAAGATCTACCATAGAATTATACAGTGACACCTTCCTATTTGTGTAGAGGGATGGAAAGGAAGCCAGGTTAATGGGAGCGTGAGTGAGAAAGCCACAACAGGGTAATGACCTCATCTTAAATGAGTGCAAAAAATACCATAACTAGACAAGCACATAGGGGATAATCAAAATATTTGCCAAAAAAGATACCTGCATACATAGATGTCCTAAATATTTCCATGAAGAAGAGGTTGCACTGCAGTCAGTCACGTGAATCAACTTTATTCAATAGATTCTGTTTAGAGCCTGGTTACATAATACATCATTTTAACAGTTTCTGGACCAGTTTAGCTACTCATTAAAGTCACTGCTGCCCACAGAGTGAGCACAGTAAAACTTGTCATTCACTTTATAGTCCCTTCCGCCATTGTCCCTCCACAACGCTGAAAAACCGTTCACCGTGAATGCACTCCTCCAGCAGGCACCTCCTCTCTTCTTTCTCCTAATGTCTTTCCCTGCCCTTCCAGTACATCTGTGTCTTTGCCCTTCCAGAGGGTGCCCTTTTTCTCTGTTGGCAGCCCTTGCAGTGATGCAGTTGCACTGCCTTTTCAGTCTCACTCTATCCTCCTTCCTGCTGGTGGGGACCCATGTTGCTTTGGCAGAAAAAAAAATCCGTAGTTCATCAATCCAAAATCCATGATGATGCACTTGCCTGACAATGGGGGGTTTGGCTCAAGGTGATTTTGAATATGAGCCTGATTATTACTTTCTTTTGACAGAATAAAAGAACAGCAAGACTTTATGTCCAATATAGATTTCACAAAGTATTTTGACAAAGAGCCAGGCTTTATTAGTTGGCAGTGCACAGGAACGACTTGATTCATGGGGATATGTGGGGTTGTGCTGCCCCATGTTGATGCATCTGATGCTCAAAAAGCCGCTGGTGCTAGTGCGCACACGTTCGGGAATGGGACGTGGAAGACACTCTGGATCTTTGTATGACGCAGTGAATATGTCCCCTTTAACACTCAAAGCAAAGGTACTATTGCAAGGGAGTACTGAATGCTGCCACCAGCACTAAGGTCATTCAGTGTTTACCAAATAAACGTGGAGGTGCTTCAGGAGAAGTGTTGAGGTCCCACTGTAATTCAGATAATGCAGCTGCAGAATTAGAGTAGGTAGTAAAGAACTAGCAAGTTTTCTCTCGCATAGAGGTGCTTTTTATTGCAGTGTGGGCCACCTCATGAGAGAGGGAAGCTTGTTAACCTTACCACCTCCCAATCACGATCCCTCAAGCAACTACAGCCCTCTGTGCAATTCAAGAACACTGCAGGGGGAGGAGGGGTTAGAGCTCATTCCCCTTCCTGGAGCACTCCCTCCTCCCACTCTCCTCAGCTACTTCTCTCTGACTTTTCCCTTTCATCAACCTCTGAGCTGCTCAAAGCCCTCCCCAGGCTCCTAAATCATCTGCCTGTCCAATGTCCCTAAAAACTAGCTCTGTAGCTAATTCTCTCCCTCTTTCTCTGCTCCTCCAGTTCAGCAACTCAGGACTCATGATGATGTGTTTGGTTTTGAGGGCTTGCGCCAGGTTCACACACATCCCATTTGGTTACAAAGCAAGCAGTAAGATGCGCTGCACTCTGTGCAGTTTCCTTGGCAGTCCCTTCCCTGAGTCACCTTTTCCTGATTTTACACCTCCACTGATGATGCTGATGTTTTTATGCTGCGACTAGGCACTCAGGACTTGTCTACACTGCCCCACAGATTGGACTATGGGGTTGTGAATAGCAGTGAGCATCAAAAAGTGCTGCGTTGTAACTCCCCCGTGTGGATGCTGCAGGCACAAGCTAAAAGGTTCCTAATTCCTATTAATATAATCCTCTTTCAACAGGATTACATTAAACTTTTAGTTCATGCCTGTAGCCTGCCTCTGTGCATGTGCATTCATTTCTGGGGCCTCAGTCAGCCTGAGATGAAGAAGGTGAAGAAATATCAGTATCCCCATTTTACAGAGAGGGAAACTGAGACATAGATGGGTTGAGTCACTTCCCCACAGGGACAGGAGCTACTGTCAGAACAAGAGCTTGAGGGAAAAAAAGATTCCAGTTATAATAGAAATATAGATGTTAGAGATGGAAAACCTGTTAATTCATCCAGTCCATCTCTCTGCAAATGCAGAATTGTTCCCCACAGTATGTTTTCTAGTGTTTTGTCCAGTCATGTTTTAAAAATCCCCAGGAATGAAGCTCCTATTACTTCATCATGCTACCGGTGAGTTCTATCTCAAATCATGCCATTATGTGTCCATCTGCTTGACTAAGCATAGGCAAGAGGATTTACCAGATAAGCCTCCAGTTTGAAATATCTGGCCTGCCTGGAGCTACAGGTTTGCATCCCTGAAGGGCTGACTCAACCCTTCATCCTTCCAAGGGAGCTTAAATGAGTCCCATGCAGTTTATTCTCTACGACTCTCTCATGTGACCTAAGAACCAAGGTTTTGTCTGCTCAATACATAGCAATAGTGCTGACTGGGGGAAATCTGTCCTCCCAACGATGTTGAGCAGGTTGGTGTATGTCACCTGGCTGCCGCCTTCCAGCCCAGGTGACTGTTTCATTAATGAGGTGCATATATATGGCATATAATTTGGAGGAACTTCTGGGATCTTTTGTGATGAAAGGCCATGTTGAAATGTAAAGAATATCATTAGAAGTCTGAAGTTTCATCTAGATGGGGTCAGAATCTCAGCAGAGAACAGAAGCCTGAAGATCATTTGTCCATTTATCATTTTGGGTAGTAGGTAGGGTGTCATTGCTATAATCCTCACGGAACTTAAACTTACTGAAACCTGGAGTAAAACAAAACCATAGAGCTTTGAAGGAGGAGGCCAAACTACAAGCTGGAGATGGTGTCTGAGATAGCTAACTGCTGCACACACAAGCCCATAGTTCTCTTGAAGTTCCAGTGCCCAAGATCTCTTCTCCATTTTCCAGTTTTGTAGATCATCTGAATCTCCTCTGGCAGCAACAGTTGGCCTAATTCAAAGCAGCAACTGGTAGGTCCAGCAACAGCCTTCTATTGCCTGTGGTTTCAGATATACTGGAAGTCCTTATAAAGCATGTTTTTGAAGTTTCAGAATGTGTGTGGATCCAATCATAAGACATGTTTTTCATCTATAAACTATCTGATTATGCATGGTAACGCAGTTTATATTGAATCTGAATCATTATTGGCTACACCTTAAGGGTACACCTGAATTGGCAGCATAGCTGTGTCATGATAGGGAATGTCATCAGTGATTAGATCAGAAGATTGAGTCAGGACTCATAGGATCTGTTCCTGGCTTTTTCTTCGACTGTTTCTATGATATCCGGCAAACCACTTAACCTCTTGGTCCTTTAGTTTGCCCATTATTAATGTGGAAGTAATAGGACCTGCCTGTCAGGGCTGTTAGATCTTAATTAATATTTCTAAAATGCTTTGAGATCCTCATGTGTAAATTCTATATGTATGTAAGTGCTAACTTTCGTCATTATTATGGTATACCATCATACCAGTAGTCATGGTGTACATCATGTCAACACATACATGTGCACAATTAGGGCTACATTTTCTGTGTTATATAGGGTATCTGTTGCTCAGTACCTATTTACTCTGAGAGCTTACTAATCAAAACCCAGCCTCCAATAGCGTCTGTGCATATCTACATGGCTGTTTTGGTGCACTAATACCTGTACATATTACTGAAAGATGCTACTACTTTGCCTGTACAAGTGTTAGTGCACTAAGGTTCATGCCCAGATGTGTGTATGTCCAAACTTTACAAAGGAGGTTGGTTGGAGTCCCCCACGTATATGAAGTTACCCATTCTGTACACAAAGAAGTCACAGTCCACTCTTTTCCACAGAGGTTAATATTTTTTTAATATCCTCAAAACCTAGACACATTGCACCACTCATGCCTGTAGAATCCCAGGTAGCGAAAGCATAACTTGATCTGATGACAGTGAGGCCCCTTGGCACTATGGGTAAGGTTAATCATGAGGTGAAAGCTTGGCATCTTTGAAGTTAATACAAATTTTGCCATTGACTTCAGTAGGGCTAAGATTGCATCCAGGATAAATGGATCATGGTGGTATTCCTTTATTGGATCTTTTAGAAATCTAGGTTGAGGTTTTCAAAAGAACGTCAGTAAATTAAGTCCCCGGTTCCCATTGAATTTCAAGGGAAATCATCCACCTTATCTGCCATAGGCTCCTTTGAAAGTCTCAGGCTTATGCTTTAGCCATATGAAATGTAATGGCTCCAATTCTGTTTTATAGGTGTGAGTGAATAGTAAAAAATAATTTGAAGTATGCATTACAGAGCTTGCCTAAAATTCATATTATGCATTTATACAATACACCTTAATGGTTTTTTTGGAGTAGTTCTGGTGTATTTTGTCAATATATGTTAAGATTACTATGGTAGCATATTGCCTTTATGATAAAGTATGCAAATTAAGATAGAAATCTGTAGAACTTTGCATATCTTTGTAATAATTTAATAGAAGCAGGCCAAGATTTATAAAATTATGTGTGCAAGTTAAGTGTGTGCATTTTTGTGTGTGCAATTCTAAAGCTCAGAGTAGACTGTGTCACGGACTAACAATTTATATGGCTCAGAAATGCACATTGTACTCTTCGAAGATGGGAATGCAAAAGGGCCAAGTTCAAATGATTGTCTGGGCATCTCTATGCCAATTTAAGCACAAAACAACTTTTAATGGCCCAATTGGCCCATAAAGGGTTTTTAAATGGAAATATTGAAAACCCTTAACTGTAGTGGGGCTGCCAGGCACCATATCAATAATCATATTTTGGAAGACAACCTTGAAAATGAAATACTCAAGAATTCTGTGGTATTTCTAACAAAAAAAAATTGGTAACATTTTAGATGAGGGAGGGGAAACAAAGCTATGAAGTGAAATTTCATTTTGCATTCAGTTTTTTATTATTGCTATCCGTTCTCCATGCCAAAATGCCTGTTTACTTGCAAGGGACAGTTTTTTCTTTACATAATGAATCACAGTAACACTTAAATTAAGCACAGTAAAAGAATGGTTAATGTCATAATATGCTGACAATTTAACCTGGCCAATATTTTTATTGCCTTGTACAATAAACCTAACAGAGCACAACTTGCTTTTTGACTAGTGGAAAATCAGTTATGAACCGCCAGGGAATGACCAATTTTTCAAATGCAGCCATTCAGTCACACTATAGCCACTAATACTTTTTTTTCCTGTACACTATTGCTGTTATAATCTTTTGAGGATATTTTATCACGGCAATAACCTCCTCAAAATCAGTCTTTACTGCAGTTAATGACTGGACAGCTGGAGCATTAACTGGCCTTGGCGTTGCCTCTAGCCATTAACTAACAAACCAGTTGTTATCTGCAGGTAACAACCAATTTCTTGTGGAATTTTCTTGATAAAGTGTCTCACTGGATGAAATTCCCCCCCACCCACCTTTTTCCTTATCTAAGATTTAGCAAATGCAAGAAAATACATAGAACAAGAATGGCAAAGAAGCAGCTGTAAGTAAAAGCCCAGTGAAAGAAGATAAACTAAAAACAAAATTCCCCACAATAGATTTTGAGTGCTTGCTCCTGCCAACATTTTTTAAAGATTCATAAGATTCCCCTGTTCTGTCTTGGCCATTCAGGGGTGCAGCGCATTGTACTGAATCCAGGAATGGACTTAAGAGGCTGTGTTGTTGAGTACCTGCAAGAAAAAGTTCCTGTCAGTACAGTATCCAACATCCTTTCACACAGCCTAGAAATTGTGTCAGATGTGGAGCCAAAATCTGAATCATGGCAGCTACTGGGAAAATGGAGAAAATTTTAAATGGGAAAACCCCCCAACAAACACTGAATTAAATGGCTTTTATTTTTGAGAATCCTTATAACACTGTAGCATTTTAAGTTTTCAGTTTGAAGTCATGAAATGTTGCTCTCTATTACATTGCTCATTATTTTAAAGATAATGTTAGCAAGTTTGGACTATAGCATCAATGCTAAATTTTTGGGGGGCCTCTGGTGTTTTAACAATGAGGTTAAATCAAAACTTCATTGCCTTGTTAATGGTAACAGCCAGAATGAGTAAAACGTGTGCAAACTGTATACAAAAAGCCGAGCTCCATGACATACACAAAAATATTTAAACATTGTTAATAGGCCAAATAATGGTTTATTCTTTTAGCTTTACCTCTCCTTTAATGCCTTGTCTGCTCCTAGCTTTTATCTTGTGCCTTAGCTGTTAACATACTTTTCCTTTATAACTTTATATTTAAGGTATGAATGTTAGGTAAAAACAGATATGGAGATGCAATGTTATAGTAACAAGAGCGGCCTACACAAAGAGAATCTGTCTGGAATGAGGATCCTGCAACTGCATTAGTGTTTACAAAGGTAAAGTAAGAGTCTTATAATCAAGGGATAAAATCCTGGCCCAATTAAAATCAATGGAAGTTTGAAGCAATGGTAGAACTCCCATTAAATTCAGTGGGGCCAGGATTATACCCATGGTGCCAAATTCTCATGGAAATTACCCCATGCACTTTGAGTATTTGTGAGTAAGGTGACCAGGCTGGCTCTTAGTGTGGGTTGCTGTAACCTTACATTTGAATCTTTACAAGATAGGAGCAAAGAAAACAAAATAATTAAGAAGCTGAAATAAGAGTTCAAAACAAGCAGAGAAAGCCAATTTAAAAGCACTTTACATTGTTAAATTAATTTTAATTTGAACTAAATTCAAATTGAAAGACTGAGGGATACATGATAATAGAGATTTTACTTCTGTACTTTAAGTCATTGCATATTGTGTACACAGTTCAATTAGTTGCTTTTCTCTTTGGTGTATATACAGTATATAACTCTGCTTAATGCTGTCAGAGGTTTCATTTGTGCATTGATGTGAGAATAGATCCCTTTCATTGTATACGTTGTAAATCCCAGTAATATTTGTGATTCGAGCATTTCTAACAATTTAAAGTGTTTTGATGATTTTTTTAAATCATTCTTAATTTCATAAATCTGTCCCTTTAATCTCTCCCAAATTACTGAAAAGGTGAGGCATTCTGAACATTTCTGATCTTTCTATATGGCTTTAGCCCTATAAAGTTAATCTTTTCCAAATTTAAGCACTTTAAAATTTGAAGTACTACAATAAATTTAAATTGGCATATTCTGTGCATATCTATTTAGAATTATTAGAGCATTAGTGCCTAGGAGTGGTGGTTGAGGGCATGCAAACCAGTTCATACATTTATTTTTAATGACTTTTTATTGATTCTATGCTTCTAAAACTTGATACCCTTAGGTTGGCTCTAATATATATATATATATATATATATATATATATATATATATATATATATATATATAGCTAACAGATTGGTGATACATGAAGTTTTGAAGGCTGTCTTTTCCCCACTTAGGTCTTGTTTTTTCCCCTATGGCCTATTACTATTTCCTATAACTCAGATCTGTAAACAAATAACGTCCATTCATAGCTTTGAAAAAATGATGATACTGAAATTAACATTATGTGACTCATCATATTTGTCTAGCATCATAACATATAAAAGGTTTAACTTCAGATCCTTAAGGATTATTCCTCCCACCAATATATGTGTGCAACTCCCATCAACATTAATGGAAACTGTGTGCACACATTGATAGGAGAAATCTCGCTCAGCAGTTTTTCTTTGAAGTCTGGTCCTGAAGTTTTTTTGCTGCAGGATGGCTACCTTTAAATCTACTATTGTGAGTCCAGGGAGATTGAAGTGTTCTCCTACAGGTTTTTGTATATTGTCATTCCTAATATCTGACTTGTGTCCATTTATCCTTTTACGTATGAACTGTCCAGTTTGGCCGATGTACATAGCAGAGGGGCATTGCTGGCACATGATGGCGTATATTACATTGGTGGATGTGCAGGTGAATGTTGTGACTGATCTGGTTAGGTCTTGTGATGGTGTCGCTGGTGTAGATATGTGGGCAGAGCTGGCATCAAGGTTTGTTGCATGGACTGGTTCCTGGGACAACCTATGGCATAGGTAGGATATTTTAGACAGTAGATTTACATTTGGGTATTTTAAGAATATTATAGCTCACACCTAATTGGTGCAGTGTTCAGGCTTTGAGGATGCAAAGCATTAGATTAAACCAAATAACTTGCAGATTCCTCAAATAACAGGAAGTTATTCAAAAGTTATTTCAAAAGTGCTCATAGATGGTTAACAGGAAGAGTTGAAAAGAGGAATTTTACCTGTGAGAGAGAGTCTTATGTTATGAATATCATCACAAGCTCTTCAGGACTTTGTCTTGTCATCTGCTATATTTTGGCCTTTGTCAAGGGCTGATGGTTCCAAACCCATTGCCTAGTGAACCAAATGCATCACAAACGATACCATGGTACTTAGGTCTAGGTAATACCCTTGTTTGAATGCCTCTGCAGAGATCCCAGTGATTGAACTGACATGGAGCCAGGCCCCTGCCCAGTCAGAGTTGAGACATGTGGCAGCCTGAGAAAGATTGTTCTGCCTCTACCTCTGCTGTGTACAAGAGAGAACTTCAGTTTCTAGCCCTGGCAATCCAACATTTTCCCTGTGCAATCAAGTTGTTAGAAGGCATATTTTGTTTAAAATATCTTTCTCCATTTAATGAAGGATGTCTGTTTGAGCTATGTTGTGCTCTAGTAAAAAGAACCACAGTACAAAAACATATGTTGGGCAGGAAAAATACTGAGTGGAGAATAACAAAGGAATTCCAAATTCACACTTTGGAAATTGCATATCTTGACAATTACCACTGTTCATCAGCAAGATATTAGCAGCTTTCTGATTCTAATTTAGTCCTATTGAAAAGGGCGGTGGTGTGGGAAGTATGTGAGAGGTATTTTGGCAGTTCTCTGCATGTTGAAAGAACAGCAGAAATGTTCCCATGTCTTGGCCTTAATATTTGCAGATCTCTGTGTGCCCAACTAGCTTAGGAACAGGTTCTGCTAAAATAACAGCCAATCTGAACTTTCATCCATCTTTAGAACCAAATTGAACCTACGTGCTTTGTAAGGTTTGGGACTGGTATAATTAATACCTCTTTCTTACTCATCATGTCCTCCCCAACGCTTATGCTGGCAGGATAGCGGACACCTCAGAGCATATGCCAGTAATGCACCTGGAAACCCTAAATCTTAAACATTTTTGCATCTCTCAGGCATGCTGTGCATTCTGGGAATCACTAGTGGAAATAGTTGCCAAAATCAAAATGGGAAGTAGTAAGCCTACTACCGCCACTGCCAGATGGTGCTGGAGGCGTGGGGGCAGGATTGGAACTTGCTGATGGGGGCATGAGTGGAGAATTGCCTCCTAAAAGACAGGCACACCTGACTCACCACAAAGGTTTCTGCAGATGGTAATGGAGGGCTGCTAAGCATGCTTTGAAGAAAGAATGGAGGGTTGACACCTTACAATAAAGATAGGGTGCAGGAAGGGAGAATTATGGGGAAATGCTTCTTGGAAGAGTTAGATAAGCATTTTCTGGTGTTTAGCTGAACTGAACCTCGTAATGTTCACTTATTAATGTCCTGCAGCTCCATGCTACTGCCAAGGATGGTCAATTTTTAGCTAAGTATCTACATGTATAGTTTTCTCCTTTCCCATGTTTGTGTTTGCCACGTGCCTTTTAATGGTTGTTCGGTTCAGAATGAGCTTTACATTTTTTTTCCTTCACGGGAAGAAACTCAGAGCAGCTCTGCACTACTACTGTGCTTTTTCTTTTTGGGCCTGATCCATAACTCATGAAAGCCAGTGGGAGTCTTTCAGTTGACTTCACTAGGCTTTGAATCACACCCTATAACAGAAAAACAGTATTTAGCAGAAGCTGGAAGATCTGAACTTCTAAATCAGCATAGATTATGGTACTCAGAATGTAATATCTGTTTAATAATTATGTCCATAACCCAAAATCTAAAATGGCCTAACAAATAGGTAAAACAGTGTTTTTGTGTAAGCAATTTTCATTGTTTTCTTTTTCTCACCCATGATGCTGTGAAACAGTTAGATACAACATTGATAATATTTTACTTGTCCCAGAGGAGGCACTACATATTGGGATCAGTTTAATTCATTCATTAGTTTATGGACACTGAAGTCCTCCAAGGAGTGTCACAAATTCCCTCGATGTCCCTGAGTGCTGGATTTAGCATTTGGATCTTTGATTTAGATGAAAGATGTGTAAAAACTCATACAGTCAGAAAACTCCCTGTAGCCTATACATCTATGTTAGCTTTTACATAATAGTAATTCCAATCAAGGTTTGGCAGTAACTTAGGCTCTCTAAAAGCCTGATCCTATAACATGCTAAGCACCTCCTGCAAGGTGTACACTCTCTTTTTAGAGCATAGCAGATCAGCAGTCCAACCCCTCAGATACTATGCATCTTGGAGATATACACGTATTTAACTGAGGATAGAATTCAGCACACTTCTGGATTGGAGTTTCTGGATATTGTCTGAGGTTGGATATCCTTTGCACATATCTATCATGAGTATTTTCTAGAGCTCTGGGTGATTACTGAAAACAAAAATGTTATATGGATATGATTTGAATTTTTAAACAAATTTTACTTTGACTGTGCTGGTGCCTCATATGTTCACTTTCCATAAACTTTCAAGCAAATGAGATTTCTTTGCTTTTCAGAATTTGTGTATTTTAAAATAATATCATAAAATATTAATGGAAAATTAATTTTAAATTTGTAAGTGCTATTTCCTGCATTGAGAGCCAATTTTGAGAATTATTCTCTTCCACTCAGGGAACTTGTCTTACTGTACCATGTGACCTATGTGTCCAATCAAAGCTAATCTGCATAGTTTAAATTTAGACATTATGACAAGTTAAAGGGGTAAGTAAATATGTACAATAAATCACTCTTAGCCAATTTACTTGGCTAATTCAGACACTGGCTTTTCATTTTACTCATTAAAACTTTTATTGCTGTATTTACTTATGTATGCTAAGGATAGAAGGAATATTATAATATTTTAATTTCTACTTTTCTTTTATAAAGTATTTCCCTTTCTTAAGTAAGAATATGAAAATACATTCTATATTTTAAAAAATGAAACATCCTAATTTCACTAGTTCCTCAATAATATTAATACCGTGTATTTTTCTTTGAACTGTTTACACGTGACACATCAATTTTTTAAAATAATTTTGCATATTATAGTATTGAAAATTATATTTCATACCAGTCATTCTGTTCTTTGGCACCATTTTGTTTTCAGCCCAGGCCTTTCCTTCAAACGGCCTAATTCCAAACTTACAGAATTCAGTGGAATGATTCCCATTGACTCTGATGGGTTTTGGAACAGACTCAAGGGGTATGTCTATACTGCCACAAAAGACCTGTGGCACTGAGTCTGAGTCAAGTCAACTGACTCGGACTCATGGGGCTTGAAATAGCCGTATAAATATTTGGGCTCAGGCTGGAGCACAGACTCTGAAACCCCATGACGGGGGAGAGTCAGAGCCTGGGGTCCAGCCCGAGCCTGAATATCTGCACTGCCACTTTTAGCCCCACAGTGTGACCCCTTCAAGTCTGAGGCAGCTGACCTGGGCTCCGAAAATCACTGCTGTTGGTTTCTTACTGCACTGTAGACATACCCAAGGATGAAATTCTGGCCCCAGTGAGGTCAATGGCTAAAGAACTCCTGGTATTAGCTTGAACTAAGTGTATAGATATACAGTAATAAGATTATTTTGTTAATTTTCAAATTCAGCTTCCTGAAGTTAGGAGCAAGTTCCTGAGAATCTGGACCATGCACTTGAAATATAAGAGACCATTTTAGTAGAATATAGTTCTCCATTTTATATGACATTTGAGAGTATGCTTATTTGCCACTTTGATTATATTATCATTATCAATGACTCATGTTTCTAATTTCTTCTTCAAGCTCTTGAATTGTTAATGTTAACTCCTATTGAATCCAACTTTGTTTTCTATCCCAGAAGTAACATTCTGAACATGTAAAAACATGTCACTCCCAGAAAACAGGTTTGCAAGTCATAATAAAGTGCAGCTCATCAAGAAATGATGAGAAAGCATTAATATGGAAGACTTCTGGTAAATAATCTTACACTGTATTTATCTTGATATTTCCTAGACATAGGAGTGAAGTTTTCTACATAAATAATTATTAAATTGATTTTAAGTTTTTCAATTCACCAACAACTGTTTTGTCATCTACATTTTCTTTCTTTTCTCTTACACCTGACACTGTTAAAATGAATTTGGAACAACAAGGACTTGTCTTCTATTATACACCAACCAGAGCTTTCTTAGTCTATACTGTTCACTTGATCATTCCTAACGTTCTGGACAATTATGCATACAGACTGACATGCAAGACTCTCATTACTTTAAAAATTTTTTTAATATGAAATAACAGTAACAGATACTAAATATCATGGGTACTACAGGCTGCTTGAAAAATGCATTTTTGATATATAACTGCATTCAGTGATACATAGCATCACTTAAAACAAATTGTTAGCTCTTGTGCAGCTGATTAGCTACGGTGGGAAATTAGTCATTCCCTTGTATTAACTACAGTGTTTCCACCAATCAGTATGAAGCATGCCAACTTTGTTTAGCTTGTGCCCTTGTGCAATGATGAACAAGTAATGCATAAAACAAACCCTCCTACCTAATCAAACATTCCATGGAGATTTGAAAACAGAAACAAAGCATAAATGTGTTCTTAGATTATGATGGTGCAGTAAAATGAAATAAAGTGTGACATGTGGACATGTAAACTAAAGACACATAATGTGAATAAAAATATAAAAAATAACAATTTGTTTGAATTATTAAGCTCCCCTCCAAAAATTATGTTTTTACACAATACAGGACAATTTGAAAGATATATTTCCTTAGAATAAACAGGGTCAGGAAAGATCTGTAGTACAGAAAGAACACTACTGGTTTTTTCATTGATTTGTATTCTAGCTTTTTTCAAATGCTCTTGCTCTGAAATACCATCACAGTTGTAATTGGATAAGATACCTGAGCTGAAACTTTTCTGACATAAGATAGAAGATGGCTTGCCGTGAAGTCTCTGTAGGTTCCTTAGCCTTCAGAACAATCTTCACCCCTTTGGTCCATAACAATCCAAGTTTTGTTAACCTTCATACCATGCTGCAAGACCTGTCTTTTCTCTCTTGCTCACAAGGAGATGTGTGTTGTGTAGGGCTGAGGTGGAGAAGTGTGTATAGGACTCTGGTGGATTCTGTGCAAGGATTTAAATCTAATGTGGTCATATCTGTGTTGTGGCTGCATTATTTGATCTTGAGATAATTGATGGATCTGTTTGTTGGTGTATTTTTTCAAAGATTGTCAACGGTTCCTGTCTATTGATTAAATACAGATTGATAAATTTTCTTTAAAATTTGTTAAGCAGATAAGCTCATCACCATTACATTTCCAAAGCAGTGGTTAGTTTTTGTTTCCAGGGGTTAGTCTAGACTGACATCAGTGCAAGCAGAACTTAGTCCAGTGGGCCATATTCTCAAATAATATTGTTATGAGCTGAGTGAAACCTTGTTATGGATTAAGTTAAAACCTCATTCAAACTGATGAGCCCTTCGTTTAAGATAGTGGTAAGAAATATTTCTGGGGACACCTACACCTAAAATGAAGCCTACTAGAGCCTGCCCTGAAACTAGCACCATGTGCGTAGGATTCTACTGGATAGTGTGACTCTGTGTGTGTGCATGCGCGTGTGCACACACGCGCATGAAGGCAAATCACACAAAAACTGAGAACAGATAAGAACAGAGAGAGGCAGAGGCAAAAAGCAAGAAAGCCAATACCCTCTGAGCACAGTCTGACCATGGGAAGAGTTAGAGAGAGAACTTTTGAGTTGGTTGGCTAAAGAATGTTGGGGGTGATAGCTAAGACATTGCTCCTTTTGTTCTTGGTTCCCCTTGTGTTCGGAGAAGCAGTAATTTGTAGATTTCTTGTTAATAAGAATTTCTGTTTCAAACTGGAATATCCCCAGACCCCAACATTTGATTTGTTGCTCGGGGGTTGGAAAAGGACAATATATACAGAGGTAAATATCTCACAGGAGAGCAGATTGACCCAAAACAAAAGTGACTTAAAGAGACTTACGCAGCAAATAAATGGAAGATGAATTTTTAACCAACTTCAGACTTGTGTAATTGGTGTTGTACAGATTTGTCAGAGCATCAGGCATGTAAGTAGGGAAAGGGTGTGACTTTTTTTAAAAGAACCATGGCTTGGCAATATCAGTGGTTATAGGAATTCTTAACTTCTAAGAAGGTGTAAGGGGGCCCATACTTGGCGTGTGTAACTTAAAGTAGCCCTTGACTTTCATAGAGTTTGCTAGAAGTTTTACTCGTCATTTCGTGGAGCTTACTCCCAGCTGAAACTCCAAGTAAAACTAAAGGGCAGTGGACTTTTACAACTCAACCTGTCAGTTTAGCTTCATAAAACCCAACCAACCTGAAACTGGTGGCTTTTGTTTTCTAGAACTTTTTTTTGTTTTGTTTTCCACTACTCTCTGAACTGACATCTTTCCCATTCTCCTCAGCCATTTCCTTCCTTCAGTGCTGGACAGCTGAAGGCCGCAGGGCTCCAGCAGGCAGCCATCTCTGTGCTCCTCCTCACCCATCTCTGCATGCAGAATCTCAAAGCATGACATGTCCTGACTATAGAGGTGTGAAAAGAGAATGGACAAAAGTGATCATGCCTTGTGGCATGGTTTAGGCTCCTCCAATCTGTAGTTAAGTCTAAAGGGACACTCAGAAGTAATTTAAGTTCAAACTTTGATCCATCTTAAAGATGAACTTCATAGAGAAGGAAAAATAGGGCCCTGATCCTGCAATCAGTTATGAATGTGGGTAATTTCCCATGAATTCAGTGGGACCATCCACATATGGAATTTTATTTTGCTTCTTTACAGTGTATACAAAAAAGCCCTTAATGTTCTTCTTTATCCCTGTCACTTCCCTTCCACTTTTACTTACCACTTGACTTTTACCTTTGAAATATCAGGAATGTCCAGCCTTCACTTTCCCATGCTAATTGGATGAGAGATGTGGATCGGAATGGTGGTGATGAAACCTCAGCAAAGAGATCTTTTCTCCCTTGTCTTACAGTTTGTTAAGCATAAACAAAATAAACAAACAAAGAGCTTTAAACAGACTGAAGAAAAATCCTTTCCCACTCACTCAAGGGTCATTTCCTTGTGATCTCTGAGAGATAGGAAACTTTCTAGTTCACCTGTGGTCCATAGAGTCTTCAGGGGTAGACAAGACAATCTAAAGTAAAATAAATAAAGGGTTGGGATTTTTTTTTGCCAATTGGGACTAAGGCCAAACAAACACCTTTCAGTGATCCTAGATGAGGGATAAAGCAACAAACGTTATTTTTCTTTGACAATCCTTTAAAATTGCTGGGTAATAGCTATATTTTAAATGTTTAGGAGTAAAATTTTGGAAATCAATCTAGCACTGTTTTTTTTCTGTTTTTGTTTTTTTAAAACCCACTGTTTATGTAAGATAGACTCAAGAGTAATGTTTTGTGTTCTTGGACTCCTCCTGCTGGCTGTGCTGTAATAGTTAATTAGCAAATGTGTTTGTGGAGGTTGATGTCATGGATGGAGTTATTACGCGAACAAGGAAGTAAATAAAAAGCAACATTTGTTTCAAACTCCACCAGAAACAAGGAAGGAAAAAAGCTATATGTGAACAGCACTATGGCAGAGGATGAGATTCTTCGGGAGACAACAAGGTTTTATTTTCAGAGCCTTTAAAGAGGTACTAGAAACAAATGAAAGAAGAAAGAAATGTTAATTTATCATTAAAGAAAGTCCCTTTAACCCTGTTGAACTTGTATTCTGGACTGGTTTAGGAGAGGACAGGAAAGGCACACGTATTCTCTTTGAAGAAGGGCCAGGTGCTGAGGTATAGCCACCAAAATTTTGGCAGGAAAATGTCAAAGCAAATCCAAGAAGGCTGGATTTAAACAGAACTGAACAAATCTTTGTGTACACATACCTCTCAGGTGCTTTGCATTACATAGAACACTCTGTTTTATCCTACTTTTCAGATATTTGGCTCTGCACTGCCATCACTTTGCACTGATGTGTATTTTTCAAATGTATATTATGAGCAGCCCTGGCCTGTGCCCTCCTCCCTAGAGCCAAAGCAGCAGTCCGTGATATCATGCCTATAGCTCTTTCCGGTGTCGAGTCCTGTGTAAGGAGGTGGGATAGCTCATCCCATCTTGCCAGCGTGTTTAACAGAAACATTGAGAGAGCAACGGGAGTAGAGAAAACGGAAGGTGCAGGGGGAAGAGAGAAAGAAGGGGAGAGTACTCCTTATAGGGACTACACTCACTCATCTCTGGATAGGGCACATTCTTCTGGGCAGCTGGCTTAAGGCTTTAAGCAAGAGACGTGGGGCAGTTGGAACCTTGTGGAGGTTCCCCAAGAGGGTAAGTCAGTACAGATTGAAGAATGTGCAGTGCCTCCTCCCAGGGAAATATTTTGCACACTCTGAGTGTGGTCTCCTGTAAGCTTTACATGGAACCCCAGAGTAACCCATTTATGCTAACAGGAGCCAAACTTACAGTCTTAGGATTGATGCAACAAACCCATGAACAATAAAGCACAAAAGCTGGCCAGTACACCCAGTATGATTTTATTTAGACTAACCAGGGATAAGAAACTGCAAATAGAAAACTGCAATAAGGATGGCTAAAACAATTTTGTTGAAGGCGAACCAAAATAACCCCCACAATCCAACCCTTCCCCAATTATCCCCAGGGAATTGTTCCCACTTAGGCATAGGTTAACTCCCCAAACATGCTGGCTCCAATTCTGGCCTGTATTCCAGTCCCTTACACCACACTGCTTGAAAGCAGCTAAATCTTCTCACCCAGGAATTCCTTTAATACCAGGGAGTTCCCTAGGTAGTAGTGTTGCCTCCTTTGAAAAACAGAAAAGCTGGCCACTAACCTCGTCCTCTCCAAAAAAAAAAAAAAAAAAAAAAGGCCCTAGTGCCGACTACAGATATTTGTTACTAAACCGTTCAGGGGAACTAATTTACACAATAACAACAACATCATCACAATATGTGTATTTTTACATTATTTCTCATTTGTCTTTCCTTATCCTAACGTGGCACAGCAGTCTGGACTCTGGGAGAATGAATTAAATCTTTTTCAGATTAAATCTTTTACCTGGCAAGGCAGAACAAAAACTAGCCAGACCAGTTAAAAACTAGCCAGGTGGCAGCCCTAGTAGCCAGTGTATGGTTAGCATAATGACACTATACCTTGCCCTTTGCAGGCCTCAGAGTAGGGTGTGCCAAACACTTGCTCAGATAGAGAACTGCATTTAGACTATTCTGTCTGCTGGATGATCCCTTGGGGATCCATACAGCCTCTAGGACTACTCTGGTTCACAGCAGGGGCTGGACCAACTCCCAGCGGCACCAGAATCCAAGAGGTGCAAAGGTGCCTTGAATCCTGATCACCCCTCTTGAGAGACGTAGCTCAGAACTGGCCCTACTGTGTGTTAGCTAGGACTACTAAGCATTCTTTCTTCTTTTTTTTTAAAGAAGGTCTTATGAGCACAAATTTGAGGATGGTGGGGCCTGTTGCCATGAGCAAAGGACTGTGGATACTGTCCCCTGTTAAAGTCACATCTCAGTGACCACTGAGGCTCTGTGGAGCCTTCCCAAATTAACTCATTGTCAAACATTATCCAGATCACTCATGGAATCCTTGCTACTGACTAGGGCAGGGACCCTGATAGTTCTCTAACATTTTCCTTGAAGTCCTCACAGAGGGGTAGATAAATTCATTTTGTGTGAGAAGCAAATACTGGAGCTTGTAAGAGATTGGCTTAGCCCCCCATCCTCTATCTGACTTCAATTTCAGAGCTTCCCTTTCCCTTATGATGATGATTATTTATTATTTGATAAAAGTCCCTGGCTTCTGATTTGCTCAAAAGACCAGGTTGCCTTTCTCAGCCTCCTTTAACAACTTTCAGAAGAGGAGGATTCTTATTGCTCTGGCAATTAGACCCAAAATCTACTGCAGTCAGAAAGTTTTGGGGCAGTTTTTGTTCTGCAGTTCCTGATGCAAGTGGGACTATGTTTCCGTGGACACTTTACTCTCTGTAGGGAGAGGCTGGCTGAAAAACTAATGGTAAATCTCTATGTGAGATACATCTATATATTTGGCTTGCTAGACAAGGTTGGGCTGCCTTAAATTTAATGAGAGGAGTGTCAATGGGAAAAGGGATGTGTAGGAACAAGGATGGAGTAACTGGCCATCTTGTTTAGATCTTTACTATATCAATACAAGTAGCTTGTGGTCTGCCTTGAGCTTTAAATTATCAAGGCCCTGCAAAAGTTTCCTGAGCCTCTTGCATACCCATACATTATTTTTGCTCTTTGGATGTGTCTAGTTTTGGAGTCTAAACGCTATCTGGGACAATATACTAGTAACTCTAGTTATTTTCCATCTTCAAAAGTGAAAGTCAATGGGACTTGCAGACGAGCTCAAGAAGAGAAGTCTGTGCATGAAGATGGTGTGGAGAAAGACTGTAGATATTTGTGTGAAACAGTGAACAGGACAGACAATGGCGGCATTGCTTATGGAACAGAGAAGGTGTGACCACATGAAATGAGACAAGGGCAAATCAGTAGGGAGAAGTGGAGTTATGCAGGGCTTTGAGAAGAAGTGGCAGCGGAAGGGGAGCCAGAGGAGAGAGTAGAAGAGGGGAAGACATGGTCAAAACAGGCAAGGAATATGATCTTAGCATTTCATATGGACAGAAGGGAAGGTGACATGGTGTCATGAAGGCCTGTAAGGAAGAGGTTGAAATAATCAAAATGGAAAACCAAGGACCTAACATGAACTTTAGCAGTAGGCTAGAACAAAATGGACAAAGTTAAGACAGTTGAAGAGAAAGAAGTGGCAGAAATTGGATACTACCTCGATAAGTGAGGCAAGGTGCTTCAGACCCTCCAAAGCTTACTCCTGGGCATATCCTAGATCCAAACAAACACTGTTTTAAACAGTTCATAAGGAGCTTGGTCTCTTAAGGACAGGGGAGGTATGAATTTGCTCCAAAATGATATCTTACTGAAGAATCACTTCAGTTCTGGTACAATGTTAGGTGGAATTTCAGCTATAGCTTTGTCTCTTTCTGGATCTGTACTTTCCTCCTCTTGATCAATCGCATTCCCTAAGAAGTGTGGTTGGAGAAATAGATATATTACAATAAACCCATTGAAGTTGAGTCCAGCAGATTCAGCTGCCTTCAGAATTTATGATAATTTAATGTTATGTCCTTCCTGAGACTTTCCATAACTTTCATTCTCTGCTAGTCTTGCCAAATCTCACTCTCTGTCACTTGGAAGATTTCTGGGGCACTTGCGATGCCAAAGAGGAGGAGGTGATAGTAATATTATCTGAATGGCATTATAAACATCTGCTTTGCTTTGGTTCCATTAGCTGATCCAATGAGAATATTATTGCACAAGTTAGCATGGAGATTGTGTCTTCTACTAACTGAAGAATATACCTTTTCCTCTTTATTGCTTCATTGAGCTCTTCAGGTCTGCCCGAGATACAATGTGCCTATTTTTGTTCATAACAGGCTCCTTAGGGAAACATCATTCTGTCAGTCCAGTAATGGGCTCTGTTAGAGCATTCATCTGCATCCTCTCCACGTCTTCCTTCATTTTGGAATGAGTAAGACTGCACCCACTATGCTGAGCTGAGTGCAAAGGGCACCCCTGCCTCCCATCCCTTTAATAAATAAATCCATAGTGATTCTCTAAATAGGCCATTTTCATCAAACAACATCTCAACTTCCATTTTGTATGTAATTGCCCCTTCTCAAGGCTATAGTTTGGTACAGGAAGTTACTTGCAGTGGCTTCATGACAAAGATGTTAAACACACTCCCTGCCTTAGAATTGAGTATAGGCTTTGAATTGACCCAGGCAATTTATTTGTGCCGTTATGCTAATAAGCACTATCCTCGTTTGCTCCTGGTAGCATGCCTCCACTCCTTTCTTGTCGGGTGACTTGCATTTTCACTGACTCAGACTCCCATGTAGATTGTGCCACCTGTTCCAGACTTAGCTGAGACATTAACTATATGTTTCTGAAAGTTCCTTGTTTAAAGTCCCAACTACTAGATGATCCCTTATGGGTTTTTCCTTATTGATACCAAAGTCCTAAAGCTGTGCTTTTCCTTATAAAAAATATAAAGGCCATTTGTTTTCCATGGGCCTCTGCATCCTTTGTTAAAAATATGCTCATTTGTGTCTTATCTTCCCTTTTTGGAATGAAAGGCTCATCAGAGTTTTTAAGAACGATATTGTTATTCTCCTTCTCGCCTTTTATTGAAAGCAAATGACTTATAAATATGCGGAAAGTACTGAATGACCTCTACTTCCCTGCTCTCTGTATTAAGCCTCATTGTGTTTCAAAGTCTCATAAAGTGCTCCTTCCACTTAGGCTGTTCCATAGGTTTATCAAACTTGTGTTTTGCGGAGGGCTAAGGTTTGGCATTCTCTTTCCTCTTTTTAGTGCTGGTTCAGAATGAGACACCTTCTGACCCCATGTTATGTGACACAAGTAAAAAATCACAGAAAAAGTCACTGGCCCCAATTCTTGGATGGGGCTGACCTGCAGGGTGGGCACCTTTTTTGGCATCCTGATTCTGATTTAGTGGGTCCCTGGCATAAGCTGGAGCACCATCAAAGCCATTCGAACCTATGCCCAGCTCCCCTCTGCCTCAAAAGGTTTTTCTGGTCATCAGAAATAACTGCAGCACAGCAGTGATCCAGCCACACCCCCTTTTTAGTGGCCATGCCATCTGTACAGGGACGACTATGATAGCGGTGGCTGAGACCGGCTACCCAGTGATTTACCCCTGTGCAAGATTAATTCTCAGGGGACAGGTCCACTGATTTCATAGACTTTTTGCATTGGTGGAGTGGTGCAAAGGAGCTCAATGGAGAATTGGGCACCATTTCTTCTAATACTGACAAGAAACTTTTAAAGTAAGAAAAACAGTATAAACCTTTCTCTCTAACCAGCTAGAGTTTTTTTTTCTAGATCTCTCCGGCCTGACTTCCTACTCCAGATTTAAAGGAATGGCACACTTCCTCACAGAGTATATGGAAAAAGCTGAAGTTGAGAGTTAAGAAGAGGTTGTGGAAGCTGGGCTAGTGGAGTTGGAAGTTCTAGAGTTAATAACAGATTAGTCTGCTCTGGAGAAGAAAGGCATGGTGTGAGAGAGGGAAGAATGGACAGCACGGGAGTGCATCGAATGATGTAGAAAGGAACGGGATAGAATATGGGAGGCTCTACTGGAGATGAAGAGGTGGTTTGGGAAAATTGTGAAACCCTGGTTTGGGCAACTTGCTCTGGGCTCATGCATCTTAAGCCTCTGAATCCTAACTCTGTATCCATCCCGCGTTACTTAGCAGTTTATAGGGGCAGTGGTGGTGTCCAGAGTCACTGGGGCTCTCTGCAGAGCAGAAGGGCTTTTGTTCAATGCTCTCTTGTCTCTGGGATGATCCCAGCTCCAGGAGCCTCAGTGTGTGCCCTATTGGGTCTGGGGTGATCCCAGCCCAAGTAAACATGGGCTGGCAGATGATAGGGATGAGAAGAAGTGTGGGAGCTGGGGTGGGGCTTGCACTACAGATATATTTCTGAAAGAAACCTCAACAGGTTCATGTCTCTGAAGCTTCCTAAATGAGGGCTCCCAGGCCAGCCCAAGATGCCTCCCCTGACACCATTGCTTGCCTGCCCTGCCTAAGGTGACCTGCTCTCCTTCTTACTCCTGGGATCCAGGAGGTCTTTAATTGAAACCTTCATCCCTCAGCGCTGAGATGGGCACTCCTCTACTGATTGGTGAACCAGTTCTTTCTGCAACGTAGAGAGATTGGAACCTGTTCTGAGCACAAATGTCCTTTTCTGGCAACTTCTGCTTTTCCTCTGTCTGCCTTCAATTGGCCACTCCAGAATAGAGAAGAGAAAGAAGAGAAGAAACAAACTAAGGACATATCCATCATTCTGGGGGAGCAGATCTGAGAATCCGATTCTTATTCTTCTTTTGCAGCTCTATGCAGTCCTCCTGTGAGCAACACACATGTCCCACAGAGAGAGAGAGAGAGAGAGAGAGAGAGAAAGCTAGTTGGTTGTCTAAAGCTCCTTTATAGTCAGTCCCTGTTTCACCTGTCTCTACCTTATACACTTGGCTTTGTCTCAGGAAAACTTAACTGTGGATTTTTCTAGAGTCCCTATCCTGCTGTAAGTCTTTGTTTGGTAGTCTCAACACCTCTGGCCCTTGATTCCTTTGGGGGTCACTTGTCCTCAGTCTCTAAAATGGCACTACTTCATATAGAATTTGTATACTTAAGCCTTATGTCATAGAAATCTTTAGGTAAAATCTATCACACATACTTTAAAAAGAAAAGTATGGCTGGCTCTTCACAAGACTGCTAATAATATTCAGTTGTGATAGGGTTAAAAGGCAACATCCATTTCCCCATTATCTTGCTTAAAAAGTGCCTTTTTTAAAGTCCATATGGCGACTTCCTTTCGACCTGCTTTCCCATCCTCATCTCTTTGTCAGGGCTGTCACTTATAAAGAATCACTTGACTTACAATAACAAGTTCAAAAGAAGACAGAATATAATCAGTTGATCCACGAAGAATTGAAATAAAGAACACCCCCACTGCTCCAGTTATCATTCCCATAGAGATAGTGATATTATTGATGTGATTGCTATGCTAATTTCTATAGAAAAAAACTTGTATTTTGGAATTTGTTCAAAGAGAATTTCAGACACATCAAATTGGAAAATGCAGAGTGAATTCCTAAACTTTTTAGTATAGACATGGGAATTTTTGTAACATTGAATAGCCCTGGACAACTATTCATAAACTTCACTTTTAAAATATCAGTTGGGGAAAATAGCTATTTTTTCCAGTTATTTTAGAAAGTTATTTTACTGCAGTTGTAAGAAAAGTCTTACTGTACCTATAGGATTATTAATACAACCTCTATAACCTAAAGAGCCAGGTTAGCACCAAATAATCCAGAAACGGAGGTTGGGGATTATAAATGATGGGTCCATTTAGGTCCAGTGTTTAGGAAGAGCTAATTAATAAATCCCCTTCCTCTGCAATTCCATAGTCTCTTTGGGAATTGCCACAAACATAAACTTTTTTTTCCCTTGGACTTCTATTTTAACTAGATGGATTCTGCTTGTGATGTTTTGCTTTTTATGTAGCAAACTGATTTAAAATGTATGCCAGTCATCTTCAGGGAACTCATTTCAGTCAAGATGAAACTAGTCTTACCTGAATCAATGTTTTAAGTGTCCCTGTGGCTAGGCATTTTGAATAATCAATCTGTCTCCATCGCTTCTTAATCATGCGCATCACAGTCTGTTTTATTTGTCAACCCTTTCGGATCCTGCCTTTTTTGTTATTAACATGCCCCTAATGTCACATGCACGCCTTTCTTTAAAACAAGCTGCTCATTGGTGTATTTCGATACTTTTTATTACTACTAAATCTTTTTTCCCATAATTACACCACAATCATTATATAATCCCATAACAAAGAGTCTATTGAGGCACCATGCTTTTGTCAACTATGGGACACAGAATCCATAATTGCATTATTCAGCTTCCCCCCTCCCCTTTTGCTTTGTAGGAACATAACCTATTTCACCAGTCACATTTGCACCTTGTTTGCCTGGTTATATATTATTTACTAAATCGTTGCCCTGCGGATAAACCTTGTAAAGTTGGTTTAAAAAAGTTATTTGTTTGATAATTAAGTCCTGAAAACCCATCGTTTAATGATTATTCCGAACCCATAAGGCAGAGAACCTCCATGACGTTTTTCTCTAAGTTTAATTACTGTATGCTAATTTCCTTGCCTACTACGTGATTAATTAAAATCATATTTTCATAATCATTTGGCACTAGTATTGTTTTAGAATTATCATGATCCCCTAAATAGTGTATGTAAATAAAGTCGGCTCTAATGGAAAGAATCAAAATGCAACGCTGAAGACCTTTATGTGTTTGTATGCATGCGATTGGCAACATAACTGGCTTATTTACATTAAATACGCCACAAGGTTACAGTGCAGATCAACGTCACTTTATCGCTGATTACTTCTCTTAAACGCCGGAGCTGTGACTGATGCTCCGGTCCCGGTGTCCACCAAGATTTACCCTGGAGTTTTTAAAAGAAACAGACTTGAAATAGTTTCAGGAGCAGGTAAGAACGACGCTTTAAAAAAAAAATGGTAATCTCTTCGGGCTTGATAAAAAATTGTTTAGCAAAAGGCAGGAATGCAAGTAAAGACAGGCGAGGGGGGTTGATCTATGTCTGAATAACAAGTCTGACAATCAGAATGTGTTCTTAGAGAATAGATAGATTTTAATAAGTGTGTTTACATGAGCTCAAGGTCAAGACCAAGCTGCGCTGTGTTAAATGGTTTCTTAGTTGCTAGACAGAGAGAAAAAATGGACGATCACAGACCATTCTTTGTAGATTATTATATCAAGGGTTCAGCTTTTGGCTCATCAAAGCTAAATGCCGCAAGACCTATCTAGTTGCTGTGAATTATGCCAAGACGACAATGGAGTGCTTTTTTAATGGTACAATGCATTTCACCTACCAGATAGGGGGAGTCCAAGCTGAAAGATGGGAATGTCTTGTGATGTTGGGTGATCAGTATCAATGAACGGGGTTATTCTGAAAAGAGACAGATTAAAATAAAGCACTCTCGACTCGGGATGTGTTGCAAACAGTTAGGAGGGCTAGCCACAGCGGGCAATTGTGACAGCTCCGCGCTCCACTTTTCCCCCTCAGCACAAGAAAATGATCAAGTCAATCATGTGGACATGCTTCATTATTCATTGAACACAATCTTTTACAACGCTTCGTTTACGTGCAGGAGTTTCTTCTACGCTTTGCTTTAAATTGTAAGGTAAGAAAGACAAAGGTAAAAAGGGGGGTTTTCAGGCTCCGGGCGGCTCCCGGGAGCGAGGAAAGAGGCTCCAAAGTCAGTTTGGACTATTTTCTTTTATTTCTTTTTAATCATCGCAACGGGGCCTGCGTTTTCCACCGTGATTAAAAAAATACAGTATAATTAAATATCCATAGCAGTGACGTTTGCAAGCAGGGCTGTCAGGGGAAAAGCAGAAAATAATGAAAGGAGCAGAGAAGCCATTGAATGGCGCTATAGAACTTAGCCTGAAGAAAACCCTCCGGTTTCCCCCCTCTTTCTCTCTCTCTCGTTTCTTTTAAAACCGTTACTTAAAATAAAAAGAGCGAGACAAGAGTTTGCCTGGTTTGGGATAACGTGGGGTCGGGCAGGAGCAAGTTAGCTCCCTGCTGCCCTGAGAAATCCTGCCGTTAAGTTGCCCAGAAACTTTTTTTGTTTTAAAGGATTGTTGCTGAGTAAACTTTGCTGAAGTGACTTTAAACGTGTCCTCCCGCCGCCCCCTCCTTGCAGGATCCCCACTACCCGGAGTGTAATGTGTAAACTCCCTCCCTTTTTTTTAATCAAAGTTAGCTGATGCATAGCATGTGTCAAACTTGTGAGACTCAAGTGCCTAAGAGACCTGCCATTTTGTGCTCTAATCGACCTCTTATGAATAGGAGCCGTGCATAATGCTTTCAGAAACGTTATGACATTCAAGTATGCACTAAATGTCAGATCAGGTTTAAAACCTTTTAGCAAGGTAAAGGAGCATGCCTGAAAACACTGCAGAAGGAGGAGACGCACCTGTCAGCCACAAATCCAGGGCATTTTTAACGTGCAGAAAAAGTAACAGGTTAAAGAGGAAACTTAAATGCCAATTCCATAGGATAAGAGAAGCGACTCGGACATGAGCCTTTCCAGGAATTGGGTTATGTCAAGACATCGGGGTTAAAATTTTCGGGAGGTGCGGGGTGTGAAGAATGGTTGAGGGGGGGTGGAAAGGCTATCTTTAAAAAGTGTTGCGATGAAGTGACTGCTACAGGCTCTTCGTTTTTAGCACACTGGGGCGGCACTGATCTTGACTGCTCTCCTCTCTTACTGAGAATGATTTTGCAGGGATGAAGTACTGAAGAGAACAGTCGTAGGCGGGGGCACAGTAGATGTTTCAAGATTTTAAATAAAACAATATTCGTTGATGAGTAGGAAAGAATCTAGATTTTTAAGGCGCCCATCTGTTGCAGTTTTGCAAATAATGAATATCTATATAAATATGTATATGAAGAAAGGTTGACAGAAACAGTGATGCTTGCGAACTTAAAAAAAAAACGGGGGCTTTTTTAAAAAGAGTCTGTGCTTCTTTCAAGGAGATTGGATGTAGTAACTGGGTCCATCCGAAAAAGTTAGTTTTTTGACTCCTAGATTATAATTGCTATTAGTGGATGCATAACATCTACCTCTCTGCAGAATATTAAGTCCAATTTTAGGACGTTTTATAAATTCCTGTATTGTGAGGAGGGGGTAGAGAAATTAGGGGGGGAGGGAAAGTGTAGAAGGAGAAAGGATTCAGCAGCCTATTTACGTGCATGGATGTTATTGTTTAAGGGTTTTTGTTTGGCGGATATTGTTATGTCTATAATAGTGTCTAGGCGGAGACGTGATTTGTCAGATCCCTTCATTTTCACTTTAGCAGAAAATGAGCTGGGTAAGGGGAGAGTCCTTGCAATCCGAAGGCGCTGAGGCTGCTCTGTTTGTTATTCAACATGCATGGACAAACAATGAGAATACAAGACGCAGATAACAGGCAGTTCTAGGGGAGCTGGTCTTTGAAAAGCTCCTTCAGAAGGCATGAGTGTACTGTATGTGTGCTTTAGCATGTAGTGCACTTTTAGAGCTGTGCATTTTTTTCCCCTGTGCAGTTTAAAATAAATCCAACAGGGGCCGTGTTTGCTGAGCTGATTGACCGGTTGATACAGCTAGCAGTGGCGAGCCTCCCTGCATATGTGGAAAAAAAAAAGACTATTTTAAGTGTCATAATTAAGTTTACAATCCTTGTTTGGGCTCATTCATTGCTCGAAATGAGGAGGACTGGCTGCTTTTAGGTCCTTTCTGCAGGGGATTGGCCCAGCGCCTGTGCCCGTTCAGTTGGAGAAGAATGTTTTCTTTTCTAGTTTAATATTAGAAACTATATATTTTTACTTGTTTAAACCGGATTTGATTATTCCCGTGGAGATTCCCCCCGCCCCGTCTATCACTCAGATCTTTGTTCATTGTTCACTGACTGTGGCAGGCTGCTTAAGTGTACAGAGACCGAGGGGGAGGCCCCCTGGCTGGTTTGATGTTGAAATAGTAAACCGGCATGAGGAGGGGGGCTGGAAAAGTGGACATTGCAGCTTTAATTAACTTCAAGATGCTTCAACGAGGACCAGAGCATAGTAGTGACGTTGCCTCATAAATCTGTCCAGTGCCGTGTGTTGCATTGAACTATGACAGTATCACCGTCATACTGAATATTCACTACCTATCCGGAGCGGATTTGCATAATTGGACCTTTTCCTTTTTTTATGAAACTTGTTTGCAAAAAGCAAACCAAACACCCCAGTGAAAACCGCGGCGATCTGCATGATTATAAAGGGTTCAAATCTATTCGAAAAGTAAGTGACCTGCATAAGTACATCAATAGGTTAAGTGCAAATAAGATGAGAAGTGCTTCTGAAAGCTGTACATTCCCTGTGTGGTCTCTTGGGTTGTTTCTCAATAGCGGGATTTTTTGTAGCCTGAGGGATTTTAGGTTGTCTGTCGACTTTCATAACTTTTCCCCTCATACTTCTTACACAAGGTGAGGCTTTTGTACAGTGTCTGTGTACCTGTAGTGATGGGGGGGGAGGGGAAATAGATTGACAATTTCTGAGTCTGGGGACCTGGGGTGTATAGTTACAGCTACTGTGGAAGCTAAATGTGTACTGCTTTTCATGTTTCTGATCACTGGGAAGTTCATCACTAAATTCCTCTGATTACTCAAAGAGAGGTAGTGGGGTGTGTGTGTGTGTACACTTTTAAAAACGAGTTAACTAAGCTGTTAGTCTCTAAATTATAGAGTTAGCTAGAGCTAGTGTCTTAATACAGTTCAATCCCCCATTCTTCCATATAGTTCACTAAAGTGAAAATTACTGGCGTAATTAGAAATACCAGAAAACTTAAAGTAAATTTGTAAATTGTAAGTGACCGTCTCTCCTAAACTAGGTGTCTGGGTTAACATTCTCTCTTTTGAGGACAAGGGTTTAAGAGGACTTCTTTAAAAATGTGATCCTTATTTTGGAAAGGCTATCAGGATGGAATTTTAGAATCCCCTAAAAGGGGAGTAGTGACTCAGTCAGTATAGGATAGTAAAAGTGCTAAGCCTGTGTATAGTCCAAGTCTTACAGCGTTTCTTTTTCCTTCTTGCTGAAGGCTGTTTTAGTTATGATGTCATTCTGATAGTGGAGAGCAAATGTCTCCTGATTCTACCATTAAACGCCTGGCTGACTTGCCTGATAATGATAGCATTGACGTCCTGCTCCTTGACAAATGCAAGCCCTTATGAGCCCTGTGAATTAACTTTTTCCCCACAGATGAGAGCTAGCTTGCTTTAGGACTCATGAATGTAGCAGCACTTCTTTGACAGATTACTTTGAACCCTCTCCATTTCTGCAACAAAAATACTCTCTAAATACTATTTCTATTATAATACAGTTTGGGCCTGATTTTCAGAAATGCTGAACCTGGAGTTCCTATTGACTTCACACAGAGTTGTGGGTGCTCAGCGTCTCTGAAAATTAGGCCCCTATGTTCATTAGACATCTGATCTTTTTTCTTAACTTTGACAACTTGAGGGCTTTCTGATTTGTAGTCATAACAAGAACAGCTTGAGATGCATATCTTCTTACTATATTATCTATTTCCCTTTTTCTGTTGTACTTGTTTTTTATTCACATTACAATGGATGTACTTTTGTTGTATTTTACTCTTTCAAAAATCATAAATTAAATGCTTAGAGTTCAAAGAACCATCTAAACAGAAAACACTTCCATTTTGTACAACCACTTAAAATTAGTTTGTAGGAGAATATATCCACTAATATTTCAGATGTTATGTAGTAGGAATCTTATTCCAGTTGATTCTTCTTTAAGCAGGAGACACTTATTGATGTCTGCTCTTTCTTCAGACCTGTAGATGTGACGTTAGGTTTATGCTGCCGCAAGTGAATGGGATTTAATGTTGATTTACTTAAAAAATTACAAAGTATTTTTAAAGTTTCTTTTCATTTACTGTTCAAATGATGATAGTGAAATTAACATCTGAACTCGTGGAAAAGGTTAGTCCTCATATTACATTTGCAGCAAATTTGTCAAAATATTTCTATTCTAAAGCAATGTTTTGCAAAACAGCTACTGAAGATACAAATTGTTATTACAGAAATTCTGTATTAAAATGATTTTAGTAAATTTGCAGTGACTTTGTCCACTGCACTGAAGAAAAAGGTATTGTTCTATAGTCTTTCCTAACTTCTGAGAATACTTGAGATCTCTGATGTTCAGCAAGTTGTCCAGCACTGTATTCACTGAACACTTATATAATGAAGAGGTTGATTGTTGTATTTTTGTCCATGCTAGAGGCCAATAACCCAACCCATTCATAATCCGAGAGGAAAGTGAGTAGTCTGGAAGTTGCAGCATCAGTACCACTATTTATCTTGCAGCAGTAAAGGCAGTGCTGAGATCAGAAATTGTGAACTTCAGTAAAGAAAGCTGAAACATTAGGTTATTTACCTACCATGGGAGCCTTAGGTAACCAAGGAAATTTACATGAGAACAGACCTATAAAATCCACTAGCCCATTGAAATTCTTATTCCCCATAGTAGCACAAGTTTCCCTCAAGTGTAAGAAAATCAGTATAGGTCATTTTTCCAAATGTTTACTTTTGCTTTAAGTTGGCTGTGAATTGCACAGATGTCTTCAGAGTGCTTTGAATAAAAAAGGCGTTTGCATGGATTTATATGAACTTTATAAAAAACATCAAATAGTAAATAGATTTATTTGTCAAGTCTGAATGAGGACAATTATATTTTTTTAGCATCTACTGATTTAGCATGTTTTGGGAAAGCATAAGAACATTTAACTCTGTTTCTGAATTTCTCTCAGATTTCTGAATTGCTGTATCTAGTCTCTTCATAATGCTAAAAACAGTATGGTATTTGGAACGTAATTTTTATATTCTTCCATTCAAACTTTGCATCTTCTGTCTCATCCTTCACCTCATGTTTGTGGGGGCATTATGTGCCTATGTTTCATAGTTGTAAGTAATATGGATTCAGCAGAGAAGAAAAATACGTATTTCCCCTTTTATTATAAATATGAATAAATTTCTTATTGGCAAGAAAAGATGAAAATCCAAATTATTTCTAACAAAGATTTTCTGGGCACAAATGCTTACTGAATAAGAAAAAAGTATGAAATACTGGAAAGAAAATATACTTATGTAAAAGTAAACTAATTTTGAAACACTGAAGGGGATGATCCTAGGGATATTATAAAAACGTGTATTTCTAGTTTAAGGTTAAGTGACTGAATGGTGCAGGGAACTGATAATAGAATACAGAACTTTTCATGACTCAGTCACTAGTCAGAGTCTGACCTTGGTCAGAAGTGACTAAAAACAGTTATGATCTGATGGATGTTTGGTGACCAACATGAAATGAATTGGTGGTGTCAGTCCATTTCTTAGCGGATCACCAAAAACGCAGCGATGTTGTCACTCTTATTGGCAGGTTCAGCAGTGAAGCTAAACAGTGAATGAACCTGAAGATCTGAAGTACATTTTCACTCCTAGCAGTGATCCAAATCAGAGATGAAGCACATCGGGAGGGCAATGAGGGGAAATTTGCATTGCCCCTACCCAGCTGTACTCATTCTATGAATAGACAGAGAAATCCTAGAAGGGAGAAACTCCCATATTCTGAATCTGGCATCTTTCACATGTATTAAAATTCACTTAAAATTTCATGTGCATCTTGTGGACTTGCTAGCTAACCAGATGCATGAAAAAAGAGAATTATAGTAGACTAATTGTAATTAGCCTAGTAATCTGAGCTTTTCATATCTGTGGAATGAGGCCTTGAAATAATTTTAAATCCACTGAATTTTTTTAGAGGTCTTAATCTAAATACACTATGTGAGATTGTTTTTAAAGAGCCTGGGTTCATTAGGCCAAACTGAACTATATTAAAGACAAACAGTTTTGTCATAATACCACTATGATTTAAACACAAATCAAGAAAACAGAATTAAAACAGCCACAGCAGCATTGGTATCTGACCCCCTCTGCACTGTGAATTGCAGCATTTGTCCTGTGTCAGAGTCTCACAACAAAAGGCAGAATAAAATGATTCTTCATAAATAGATTGTCATATTGTTAAAAATGGTCACCATTGCCTATTGTGGTAGGGCTTTCTGATAGAGGAACGTATAGGCTGCAGTGCCTAATAATAAGTGTGCTAATAGTTCTTAGCACTTGCACAGTGCTTGATACCAATGAACAAGCATCAAGGCTCAAATTTTCAAAAGTGGCCTCTAATTTCTGATACTTCAATTTAAGACGCCCAACTTCAGACACTTGGGATTTTCAGAAGAACAGCACCACAGATGCAACTGGAATCAATGACAGTTGCAAGTGCTCATCACCTCTGAAAATAAGTCACTAGGAATCAAAAATTAGATTCCTAAAACAGGAGACACCCAAAATTAGAGGCTATTTTAGAAAATTTGGCGCTACCTCACTGATGGAATTAGCTGATTTTACAGAAAGGGAAAACTACAGCAGGGAAGTTAAATTACTTTACCAAGCCCACAGAATAAGGCAGTAGCCGAAGAGTGGTTAGTGCTCAGGCGTCCAGACTCCGAGTCTGGTGTCATTGCTCTAGTCTACACTCCCTAAGTGCAATGGGTAAAATTGACATGAATGGGAGTACTGCCATTGACTTCACTGGGTCAGGATTTCACCCTATGCTAGTGGGTTCAGAGTGCCAGGGTTCTCCTTTCCTTCATAAGTTTGTGTCAGCCTTAATATAATTTTAGTCACTTCATTAAATTTCTTCACTCTGGTAGTGCCCTGTGTCCCATAGAATCCTTCCCCCTACTTTGTGTCCTGGAGATGTTCCATTCCAGTCCTTCTGTTTGAGGAGGTCTGGAGCCCCACTGAGCTCATCAATACTGCACCTCAGTCAGCTGGAGAGGTTGCTATTGAGTAACATCCCTGCCCACATGGCCCAGGGCTATATGTATATTGCTTCTCCAGCAGTCCTGGCCTCTGCTGATCTGGGGAGTGAGAGACTGAAAAATCAGACCTGAGCTAAGCTAGGGGGCAGACTTACATTTATTTTTCTAAATGATAGTATAATTTGTATGAACATTATTTTACTTCATTGCTGTAAAGTGGTCTCCATAGATTTGCACTGACATTGTTACCTTCAGCCTTGTCGCTATAATATCATCTATCACAGATGGTAGAAATAGGTGTATCTATATGTCCGGTTAATCTAAAGTTTAGGAAACTGGGAGTAAATAGGAAACTCAGGCAGAAGTGCTTCATGCAAAGAGTAATAAGCATATGGAATAAGTTACAGGAAAGGCAATAGAATTAATAAGTATAAATGAGTTCAAGGGAAACCTAGGTTTGCTGCTGGAGAAAGAAATTGTGAGAGCTATAGTGAAAAAAGCAAGGTGGCGCAGATTAAATTTTATATCCGAAAGAAGTGGCATATTGGGCTGGGTGGCCTTTTTCTTTTCCTAAAATTTCTTATTTTGATAGATCTGTATGAACGTACAATAATGAAATTTTATTTTCATGTACAGCAGTAACAGTGTCTCCATACACTTGCATTGTCGTTTTCATGAAAGCTCTGTAATGGTACTAAGATGTAAGGCTATGTGAAACTCAGGGCTTGTCTATAAACTCAGGGCTATTTGCGCCACAGCTTTGCTGATATAGGTGTGACAAATGGATCGAGTGTACTGGTTAAGAAGTGACTTATACTGTGTAGGTTAGAGCTGTATTAGTACAAATCACTCTCTACACTGATGCCAGGGCATCTACACAAAGAGTTTGCACTGATGTACCTACATCACTGTAGCTACACTGACAAAATAAACCCCTGTGTAGACAAGCCCTCTATGGTTTTCTTCACAAATGTCTTTGTGAATATTTTCATTGGTTTCAAACTGTGTGGCTTCTCCTCAGTTTCTCTTTGAACACCGGGTTTGCCCAAACCCTGCATTTTAAAGCTAAACTAAGCTTGAAACTACTGCTTCACTTGGTTTTGCATCAAGACCATGTTTAACTGAAAATTTCATACAGTTTTGATGCAAAACGTCTATTTGGTCTGTGTTTGCTGAGAAAATACATAAAGGTTAGCAAAAAATGTGAATCAGTCTGGGATGAATTTCAAGGGCCTGATTTTCTTCCAAAGAAAGCCAAAGGGAAACTAACTGTAATTACAATGGGAGCAGTTTTGGGTCACCAGGTATAACAAACCCCCCACAACAAGTGAGTCTGGTGTGGTTTCTACTTTCACTATGAACCCTTTGTACAACTCTACTAAGCTGTCTGTTTTAATGTCCAAAGAAGATCCTCTCAGACAAGTGTGCAAGATCATGCTCAAACCAAACTTTTTCCAGTTTCATTGCTTCATGTACAAAACATTTTCCTGTTTCATTTCTTCAAATCTCAGCTGCTTAGAGTTTGAAAAAGCAGAGCTTATAGACTCCCCCAAACTGGAATTTATAATTAAAGTGACTATATTTCACCCTTAATTAACGTGCTCTACTATGTAAGGGGTCTGTTCTTCATTGATTCATTGGGAATATGCTGTAGGAATGTGATTCTTCTTCTTGTTAATGGAATCAGTGGAAAAGAGACCCTATAATGTTGGCCCTCTCCCGTTAATACCATAACGGATAACAGCTAGTAGAATACCTTATTCTCAACATTACTATTATTCTTTAAAACTCTCTTTAACATATTTTAGGTATTTTTTCAAAATATTCTTGATTTTTTTAAAGAAAAAGATCATAAGAATATATGTTTTATTCAAGTGCAAAAAGGTACATGCATGTGTACTGTATATACAATATCTATGAATACTGAACATGCTTTTAGGCAAATGAACAATAAGGAAAATAAAATTTCCAGATTGAGTCTTAATATTATATTTTATTTTTTTTTATTGCCAGTAGTGTCCTTAGTGTGTGAGGTGCTTTCCAGTCATAAGAGAGGACATAGTTCCTGCCCCATAAGAGTTCACAATATAAAACACAAAATAACATTCCCAGAGATGGAAGGTGCAATATACAAATGAAATACAAAGGCCACATGTTGAAGGGCCACAGTGGTAATGTAAATAATTTGTAACCCAGTGTGGATTTTTGTGGCTGTCCCATCATTTGATATATTATGTGTTTGAACTAAGCTGATCTACAGTCCAGTCCTGCATCCCTTGTACATCCCAAAAGCTTAGGGATTTGGGTGTGTAGAGTACAGGATTAGTCTCTTAAATTGATAACTCCTTGGGAATAGGAGTGGTTTCATTTCTGTTTGTACAGCACTGAGCACACAGATGGCATTCAGAAAATGGTAATAGAGAAATCCTACATGAAGATGTTTAATATAGCTGGGAGTTCCAAGGAGGACTGTTATGTTAAAACGCCCATTCCTGTGTAGAAACTCTTGGGAGAGGGCCACAGATAAAGAAAACAATATGAAACTCCCTTTTGAGTTTCCTAACAAGTATTCCCTCAAGGCAGAAGGGTTAGTTGAGCTGTGGAGTTGGGATGAGGTGAGAATCCATGGGGAGGGGAGTCAGGACATTGATAGCTCCTCGCTCCTGTCTACTGGTGGCCCCTCTTCTCATCCTTATCTTTCCTGGCAGCTCTGGCAGATACCGTGCTGTATCAGCTGGATCCCCTCTGGGATGCTGTTAACAGCTATGGAGGAGACCCAGGGGAATAAAATAGAGCTCTGAGTTCTGGTAGTAACCCCCTGCTAGATTTCTACACAGAAACCTGGAAGGATGTGTGCCAGGAACACGGGCAGGCACTCTTTGACTATCCAGCACAGGAGCATTCCTGGAATCCCAGAGAAAGAGGAACGGTACTACAGAACCCCAGTTCCTCCATTGGCAAGCCGGCAAGATCTGCCCAATTGGAAGAACGCTTTGGACCCATATTTATCAAAAGCAGTTTTCATTAGCTGTGTTATTAGTGTGTGAGTTATTAAATCTGAATATTTTTAAATCATATACTTAACCATTTTCAGGGCCAGACCATAACATTTTGGCACCTGTGGCAAGGAGCTCAAATGACGCCCCCATGCTCCCTCGCTTGGGCCAAAACTTTGAAAGGTCTCAATTCTGCCTTCTTCCTGTTCTACTCCTCTCATGATATTGCTCTGCTACCTAACCCAATAAAGGAGAACTAACAACTTAAAATGCCTTGTTCAAAAATTTTAAATAACACTTAACTTTCAAATGCCTGAACAGCAAATGTAACTTTTCTTGTCTGCACACTAAACACTGGCATTTTTATCTGTTTGAATAATCAAAGTGGTGCTTTCCATGCCTTCCTGGTTGCAAAGATTTGAACTGCTTCCTGAAGGTCCACAGTCTGGGCCAGCTCATGCTCTATTGAGATGGTTGCAAGGCCGACCAGCCGCCTCTCCTGTGTCATTGTGGAGCGTAGATGTGTTTTTATTAACTTCAGCTTGGAGAAGCTGCATTCTCCACTGGCAACTGTAGAAGTGTGTGCAGAGCAACAAAAGCATTTGGAAAGAGGTTGGTGATCTTATTTGTGCATATATATTCCAGAACAGCCTTTGGTGTTGATCCTGCTGAAATGTATCATGAAGGGCTTTCAGTTCATCATCTAAATCACTTGCATCAATATCGTGCATATCATCATGTGTCAACACTGTCTCTAGTGCTCTGCATTGGTGGTGTAAGTCTTCTTCAGGTATAGTGTGGAGTTTTGCAATATCATACAACATCCCAAACATGCAGCTCAAGGAACACAGCAGTATAAAGTGTTCTTCAACTGACTGTATTGCACAATCTAGCACCTGGTTAAAGAATTTAACTTTGAATTGTTGTTTGGGGTCTCTTATGGGATTATCTCATGCCTCGTAGTTAAAATGTCTTCTTTAGTGACTCTTGTATTCTTGAATGGGTGGGAAAATAGCCTCAGTTTGAAGTTCCTATGCCAACTTCTGTGCACTCTTCGGAATGTTTTGAAATCCCTCATTTGAGTGGTAAGACTGTAGGTATGACTTTGCTTTGTGCAGTTGTTCCATTGATCCGGATATATCAAGGTCAACACCTTGGAGTCTCTTGCTTACAACATTTATTTCAAACAGTATGTCATGCCACAACACTAAGCCACACAGTAATTTGAAGTTACATATGTTTCTGGTGATTCCATTTCCCTCTGCCACTGTTCTCCCACAAACAGTTCCTGTCATAGCATTATGCTCCATGGCATCATCTGTCTTCCCAATTTGGTGTCTGATAGGCTTTATCATCTCCACTCGACTTTCCCATCATGTGGCACTCAGTAGTTTCAGTGTCAGAGAGGGTGTTCCCAGATGTTGCTTCAAAATTTGCCATCGATGAGTTGATGCAGAGAAAAATATATAGATGCTTTGAATTCCATTAAAAAATTCAGTAGCCTCGTTAGAAGCTGATGCTGCATCACTGACCACCAAGCTCAATGGATGAGAACTGCATGGGACAAAGAAAGCTCGAGGATTTAACTCTCGGATCCGTGTCTGCACTCCTCTGTTCTTTCCTCTCATGTTGGCACCATTATCATAGCCCTGACCTCTCATGTCAGCTATCGCAATTCCCCTATCTTCCAGCTTTTTAAGAAGCACATTTGTCATACCAGCTCCTGTAGTATCATAAATGTCAATAAATTCTAGAAAATGCTCTCTGACAGTCACCATTCCAGGGACATTTTCACTAGGTTCTGTTGTTGTTACAAAACGCACCATTACAGTCATTTGTTCTGTATGGCTGATGGCAGGTGTGCAGTCCAGAATAACAGAGTAATATCTTGTTGACTTCAGATCAGCACAATCTTCTGTTTGACTTTTGTTGCCAGTAACTGTAGGATCTCATTTTGAATGGTTTTTTCAAGGTAGTGGTGTATGTACATTTCTTGGGTGGTGACTCTTCTTAGATACTCCTGGAGTACAGCATCAAACTCGGCCATCAGCGCCACAATTTTAAGGAAGTTTCCATTGTTTGGCACATACAGCTGATCTGAAGTGCCATGCACTGCTAGGTTTTGGTTAGCAAGCACAATAGCCATGAGCCTCTTCAGAACATTTTGCCAGTAAAGAGTCTCTGACATAATCTTCTCTTGATGCTGATCATCTATGGTGGTCTTTAACCTTAGTCTCATCTCGAGCTCTTTCCACCTATGGAATGCTCTCTGGTGATTTGCTGCCTTCTCATGGCATACCAGATTTCTGGCTAGATTTTGCTAGTCCTTTGTTCCTGTAAAACTCAATGTGGCTGGAACATTAGACTGGAAGACTTTGCAACAAAAACAGTATGCAGCATTCCGGGTTTTTGAGTACATAAGCCATGGCCTCTCCACTTTGCTACCATCGGGGATTTCACACCAGTAATGTGTTGGATGGAAACTTCTATTTTCATTGTCTTTGGGGAACATGAAGTTTTTCACTTGCAGTGGCCCATGCAGTACAAGGAAGTCCCTCAAGTGGGTCCACAATCCTGGAACATCTAGACTTAAGGAACTAAACTCAGCAGCAGCTGTTTCTTGCACCTCCACCACACTCTTCTCTGATCTACACTTTTCTTCTTACATCCATTTGAGATGGAGATACGAATGCTGCAGTAGCTGCCAGGTCACCTGCACTCTGACTAACTGGAAGATTAGGCATCTCCTCACCACTCACATCCTCACTGGGGCTGGAAGGCTCACCGTGAACATTTGTGTCTGTGTCTTTGTATCTCAGGAAAGCTCCTTCCTGCTTAGATAGAAAAGCTTCCTTTGCTTTCTTTCTTTTCCTGAATGCTGCTCCAGAGGGACATTTTCTTCTTTCACTCATGACTGCTGTTCTGTGCCAGCTACAGTAGCTCTCAACACTCAATTGAAGGGGACAAATAAGCAGGCTGGTAGCAAGGCCTGAGTGAGGGAAGATATCAGCATCTTGAGGGCCTAACTGGCTCCTACTACTTCAGTTGTCTGCCTGTTCTCCTCAAGTGGGTTCAGGGAAGCAGCAGGAAACAGGAAGCTCCCTGAGAATTGGTGTTAATCAGTCCAGGCTCCTGGGGGTGCTAGAGAGGTACATAAGAGGCTCTTTCTCTTCTCTTTCCTTGCAGCTCCTGCTGCTTTCTGTTATTCCCTCTCACCTTTTCTCCTGCTTGCCTGTTATGTCTCTTGTGCCCTCCTTCCCTCCAGCACAGCACTCTACCATCTCTGTGCATCTAGAGCAGAGAGAATACATATGCACCAGCAGCAGACACAATTTTCTACACTCTGGGTCCCAGTGGCACCTCCCACAGTCTGGCGCGTGAGGCGGCCGCTTCAGTTCGCCTCATGGTAAGGCCAGCCCTGATTTTATTTCCTTTTTTGCATTTTACTTCATTTGGAAACATGAAGTCAGTTTCACTAGTTACTCTTTTTGTTTGTCACCAGTTTCTGTTTGTGGCTGCCATGCATGTGTGCAATGCTTGGCTAGCAAAAATGTTTACAACAAGAAATTGTTTTCAGTAGAATTAAAAAAGAATCATCGAAATCTCTCTCTATTGGTCTTTGATTTCTATCTAACGTTAAGTTATTCAAAATCTAAATTAACCTGACAATTTCGCTCTCTAATTTTATTTTTTAAAATAATGTATTATATATCTGTAGGAGAAGAAAAAGGAGCCGATTCAAAGTCTCTGGAAATCAGTGAGAGTCTTTCCATTGACTTCCCTGGATTTTGGATCCTATCCTTAACTTGTATTTAGAAATATCTGTTAAAATTAGGTAAAGTAGGCTTACAAATTTAGATTTGTATAAGTTGTTCTCTTATACAGTAATTCAATGGGGGTCATCTCTTTGCAGGAAAAAAACCTTAAAGTAGATAGATCTGTGTCTACAAACGATATGCATTCATAATTCTCACTGGAGCCAACCGGAAGTTTGTGTGTGCAGCTTGCAAAATCAGGTCCTTTGTAAGTTCACCGTAGTACAATATCAGCTAACGGTTATTCATATGAAATCAATTAAATACTTAAAAAATTAATCTGACTGAAAACGCTGGTCAAAATGTGTGTTTGTCTGGGATTTTAATTATTTTGGTTTACAATATGTCTGGTAACAAGTGGCCGTTTTGGGGGCAGTTTAAACCTACCAGTATAAACCTCATGGCAGTATTTAGCCCAAGTTGGCTTCGGGGCCTGCAGAGCCCTAAGAAGTACTACACACCTCCAATGATATGTAGGTGCATAAAGCAGGTTTTGGCTGGATATGAACACACAAACTTTCCCTCTGCCCACTTCCCTGAAGCATTCCTATATAATGTAAATAGAAAAGTGAGGGTCATGTTAATTGATGAGATCTATGTACACCAGTAGCTGCACAGCAAAGTGTATAAAGAGGATGGATATGCTGCCTGCATTTCGAAAAACAAGTTTTGTTCAGTGTTTAACCATATAAACGAGAGAAATGCAGACCACTTCAGAAAAGAAAGTTCTCTGTACTAATGAATCATAACTACTTCTGCAGGGCCCAGTCCTGCAAACACCCAGTACCTGCTTCAGTGCATGTTGCCATGAGTAGCCCCAATGAAGTCAACTCACTGAAGATCCTATTAAGTATTTACATGATCAGGTCCATAGTTGTCTTATGATTTGGTCTCCTTGCTTAGATTTGAACTTTGTCAGAGTCAGTGTGTTTCATGACTAGATTAAAGTCACAGTTCCATAAGGAGAAAGCTACTGTTTTATAATAAGGTATCCCAGACCCTTTTAAACATCATCTCTCAAATGGCTATTTCTGATTATGATGTTAGCACTTTTTTGACATTTTATATAGCTTGAATATGGCTATTGCAGTTGATTCACACTTAATTGAAACATCACTTACATTTAGTGAAATAATTTTTTTCTAAGACAGGTTCTATGAATTACATATTTATAAGACATTGGGGAAAATATGATAAATTATCGTATCCATGTTGAAAGAAATACATATAAGCAGATTTGGGAGCCATTTATGGATATATATGCTATGACATATGATATTGTTAGTTCTATTCTATGACTTTTACAACCATCTAAAGCAGCTTGGAGCCTCTAGCCCAGGTATGATATTCTCATACTGTATATCACATGTCCAGGTATCTCTTTCAATTTAGATTATATGTGTACATTTCAGGACCTTCTTTTTAATGTCAAACAGCCTATTTTTTGGGGTGGGGGAAGAGGGAGGTTTTGGACTTTGTGAGAGGTAATTTTCTGTTGTGGGTTTGTTTGCCTTATCTGTAGAAGAGTTTCATATATTTAAGTCAAACCAAATGTTACTATCTGTTATGAAAATGCTACATTTCAGAAGTGCAACATCCTTCTAGTACATCTAGAAAGATTGCTTTCTTGATGTTGGTCTTTAATAAGAATTTACTAATCTATCCTTTAGATGGCATCTTCTGTTATGTTAAAATAATATCTTTTTCACTAAGTTTTGTGTGTGTGATTTACGCTTTCATTTTTTATTGGAAAAAAAAGCCTTGAAAAAAAATCTTGAGCCAACAATGATGATAAATTTATTGATATAATATTTATGGCATCAGATCTCTCAGTTAGAAGAGACAAACACACTTTCATTTTCTTTGGCCCTTATTTTCCATTCTATTCCCACTAGTGGATGGAGCTAAATCTAATAGAACAAGCCAGAGGGATGCTGAAAGGAGAAGCACTGGCTCTCATCATGCTCTCCTCCACACCTCGGGGTATCAGAGCAAGAGTTCAATTAACAGTACCATACTGTGCAGCCATGTGGAAGGCTTAGCTACCAGAGAATGGAGGCTAGCAGTAAGTAAGGGTGAATGAGAAGTCTGGTCGTTATAGGATCTGCAGAGTTGCATGAGAGAGTTCTGCATGGATCTTAAGACGCCTTCTCTGCAGCCCTGTAAACCTTTCTCATAGGGTCACACCTCTGCCTTTTCTGCAGCCCTGTAAACCTTTCTCATAGGCTTAGGCCTCTGTCTTCTCTGTAGACCTGTAAACCTTTCTCATAGGCTCATAGACTTTAAGGCCAGTAGGGACCATCATGGTCATCCCTGGTTTAAGGAGAGCATATCAAAGCACTCTTTGTCTTCCTCTCCTTTGGGTTTTTCTGTGGCCCTTTATATTTAAAATATTGTTCAAATAAAATGGAAATAACTTAGGCTAGTCAAATCAAAGGCTATCCTAGGCTCTAAAGCAATGGTACCTTATTCTGGATACTGGATGTATCTCAGCTGCCTAGTTACAGTATGTAGAATTTACTTTCATTTTGAGTTTGTCCCCTGTGGAGATCATTATTTAGTGGTAGGGTAGCTTTTGTGTGTTGGGTAGGGACCATTTATTTCTAAAGAAATAAGAGGACTTAACAGCAGTGCCCAATCAATATGCAAAATCCTGCTAAGATAATTTGTATTTAAATGCGAACAGTATTAATTCTAAACTATCTTCAACCCTTATTTAGTCTAATAATTGTTGGACATCTAGGTGAAGAAGGCACATTTAGCTTATTATCAACGATATTGCCAACACTTAAACTTTTTGATTAGATGACCCTGTTACCTAGTATTCTATTAGGGCCTGATTCTGCAATCTGATTCTATTATCAGTAGTAAGTAGTAGTAAAAGAACAATTGAATGCAACGAGAACAGGATCCAGCCTGTAATGGAAAGCGGTACAGATGAAGATTGGCTAGTGAGTAGAGGAGTATGTAACTAGCATTAATTATAGTTGTACCTTTGTATTTTATATGAGGTGTTTGTATATTTTTGAATAGCTATATGGTATGTTATAGTGTGTGTATATATGAATGGAATAGTTGCACTTTGAAAATGTGAATAAGAAATTAATTTAAAAGAATAATTTTTCGGTGGGCTTGTTTTACATTTTCCTTTCCAATTAAATTTTTTTTGGAATTGTACTTTCCTTTTTTATTCATATTTGGTACAGGAAGGCTGTATAATAAACAAACTTTTAAAATTTGCTTATTCTGTAGCTTAGGAGTTTTACTGTGTTTGCGAGGGGAATACAAGTTCATTAAATTATGAATAGTTTGTGCTTATTTACTCTTTGTTTTATGAGTAGAGTTCAGTATTTTGTAAACATGAGACTCACATTCATGAAAAGAATTTCAGTTATTTAAGTCATTCAGTGAAGAAGCATAATATTACACTACGATAAATCCGCCGGTGTTTTTTGGTTGGTCTTGTACTGATCATTTCTTTGTTAGTACCTAGGTAATGAATCCTGTCCTTTCAAAGATCTGTCCTCTCAGCACCCAATTCAGCAGTCCATCTTTTGTCAGCATGTTTAAGCATGAAGTTGATGGGAATTAAGCATGTACGTTGTTTTTGTGAATGGTGATGGAGTTAAGCATGTGCTTAAATTTGTTGCTGAATTGAGCCCTTAGATTAGAAACCAGGAAAAGCATGCCTCAAGCCATACAGATACCCAGGATGCCATCATTTGAGAAGCTGTGATACATATTGGGGGAGCTGGTTGAGAGACACTTTCTCTCTGTGGCCCCTGTTGCACTGGTCAGTAGCCTAGATTATATTAGAAGGCCCTATATATTTGTATAATTGTTTTAAAAATTCACTGGAATTTTAGTTTTTTAATTATTTTTTGTAAGTTTAAAGGAAAATTCCACTTTTAATTTTACATTTCAGAATCATCCTGGTTTGTATTAGAAACAAGGGAACTGACTTTTTAAAACAAATCAACATTTTAGTTTACATAAATTAAAACGTATTCCATAGAACCTTCCCTTGTTTTGTGATAGAACAAAAAAGTCATCTCCTTCCATGACACCTGGACTCCTCTGGACACCATCACAATCTCCATCATCTACTAGGACTCATTCAGACATCAGTAAACCTCTCCCTTCCAGAAAGCCAGAGCCCTCAGTCTCCCCTTGGTCCAGGATAACATGCCAGGGTCCCTCAAGTAGTTCATAGAAAGGAAGAGGAGGAAATCTTTCTTCTCCGGTACCCAACCTGGATCTTTGCCATGAACGGAAGGGGAAAGTGAGGAGGGAAGGGGGCTGATAAGGAAGGTCAGACTGCTTGATTTAAGGGCGGGGGTAGCGAGGGTGATGATAAACCATGTAACGGGATAAACCTGGAACCTGGCCAGGATCTATGGATCAGGTCAACTGATATCTAAGCTGAGCAGGAGCTAGGATCCAAAGAGAGGCTGGAGGAGTGATGTTTACTAGTGCTACAGTGAAGGTTTGGTGGAGGAAGGGGAGCTGTGGAAATTACAGGGTGTAGTCAGTGTGTCCAAATAGTGGGAAAAACACTAATTTTCCATATAACAGAAAATGGCAGCCTCCATTCATTAAGTTCAGGGAAGTCAACAGCCATAAAATAGCTCTCACTTCTACAGGTTGTTTGGAACTAATATTTACTATTTTAATTTTCTTTGCAGCCCTTGATTTAAAAGTCAGGGCAGTTTCCCTTCAGTTTGGAATTCTTGGTAAAATAAAAAGATCTTTACCAAATATTTAAAAATTGAATTTAACTGAACTAAAATTGTAAAAATTCTAAGAAGTGATATCAACAAACAGCCACCTCCTTCTCCCCAAAAAACTAAGAGGGTTCTTTAGTCCAAGAGCAGATTGAGCTCATCACCTCTCTAATGGCACTCTTGGCTCTTTCAAACTGGGAGCCTGGACCTTTCTTGTGATGCTCATACCTCTTGGGGGCAGATATGGAAGCACAGGCACAGTGTCAAATGTTTGCAGTAAGGCAAATATCAGGTACATTTAGCCCAGGATTAGTGGCTGGGACTCTTGAGTGTCATCTGAACATTGATTATTTGTTAGATAATGCAGTTATGCTTAATAGAGGGCACAGCTCAGGAGTTACATAGCTTAACTAGAATATTCAGTTTTATGCACTGTACCATATTCACGTTCACCGCAGAAACTTGTGTGGCATATGACACTGAGTTGCTGTAATATTTTCCAAAGTAGCCGTGTATCACAACACTGAGAAAACTGATGAAACTCCTGTGCTGTGCTTTTTGTTCTGTAAGTTGTGTTTGCACTCAGCAAGAGGATGAGAAAGAGAGAAAGGGACTGAAATATTGTGTAGCATGTGGCATGTATTTAAGTGAAGTGAATGGCACACACCTGCTTGGCTGTGATGAGTCACTTACATTAAGCTATGTGATGCTACTGCTTGCACTGGTTGGGCATAGCACAAATTATGTGGTAAATCACAGTCCATTATTGGCCATGTGACATAAGCACCATGAGAAACTGCAGAGTCTGAGCCCTCAGCTCTCAGAATTTCCCCTCTGTCATATGAAGGAAAAAAATGGGCATAAAACAGATCTAAAGAAAATCCGAAAAGTAACATATCGCTGGCCTTAAGTGAATCCAGACTACAGTGGGGATCAAGAATGGGTTTGCTTTGGGCTTGATGCATGAATTAGTAGGTGAAATTCTATGGCCTGTGTTATGACATAAGTTACCTAGATTAACATAATGATCCCTTTTGGCCTTAGTCTAAAGTTGAAATCTTGTTCCCATTTTAGTCATGGACATATTTCCATTGATTTCAGTGGGGCCAGATTTTAATCTTATGGATCCATGAAAAAGGAACTGAAGAGCTTGTTGCCCCCTGCCTTGGTTCTATTTGATGGAAAGTCATTTTCATGGTTGTGACATCTTCAGCCCTTATGGCACACATCACTGGGGCACCCTGAAAATCCTTAGATTTTGGAGCCTGAGAAATTCCCTCCAAAGCCTGAGACTAGTACAATGTCCTATCTTTTCCTTCAGTGACAGACACACTACAAAATGCCTTCTCCTGTCCCATAAGAGAAACATAGCTCTTCATCTTTTGTGGTCTCTAATGCACCTGAATTTAAAACACTTCCAGAATGTTCACTGCAGAAATCTGACAGTTTTGAAGACTAGTCCAGATTAACAAAGCACTCCGGTACCACACTGATGAGATATAAATGTATATAGACAGAAATGCATTGTCCCAGGATATGAATTTAATCATACTGGGAAATGGTCTGAGAAGTTAGTGTTTTGGATTTGAATCAGGTTTGGGTTTGAGTGTCGAGCTTCACTAGGTTTTGGGCTTGGATTCAATGGTCCTGATATCTGTTAGATGATTTTGTGACATTTTATCCTGAAAATGTGGAAAACTCATGAGTCTGATGAGATTTCCACAACCGTAGGCCAAAATCTCCCAAGAGTCCCTTCCAGTTTCAGATCTGACCTGCTATGTAAACCAAAGAAGTGGGTTTGGGGCCAGGGATTCAAATTTGCCTTATAGGCCAATTTTCATTTGGTTCCAGTTGGCATCTAGATTTTGAAACTGTGCAATGGGTCTGTTCATTTACTGGTTCCTGGGGCAAGCAGTCCTACAAATAAAAGCAACAGATGTGAGTAGAAACCAAAAAAGATTGGATGAAAGTTCTGCTAGAATAACTCCTCCAGAGGATGCCTCTAGAATTCAAAGTTCCTGTTCTGCCCCCATAGATATAAGGGGAGAGCAATGAGGTACCTTCTGAATTGTCAGATTATTTACCCAAGGAATATGGGCACAGTACCCCTTTAAATAGAAAGTAAGAGGATAATTGTGTGTTGTAGATCTGATTTTTCCAAATCTGTTTGGCTATGTGGGTGTGAATGCTCGATTTGAGTGAACAGTTGCAATAGTTGCATGCACAGCTTTTAAAATCTGATTCTAGAAGTCCTATGCCGAAAATATGTGAAGAAACTCAAAACTCCACTATATTTTAACAGAGATTTTACATTTTATATAGATATAGTCTATTATGATTTATTTAAAAATAAAATAATGAGAGTGGTTGCATTTGATTCAAATTTTAGCACTGGAATTTGTAACCTTTAATTTAGCAAAAAATATAAATGCCCCTTTCCTCCTAAACCACACCCTTTGTTGTGCTCTTAAAGTAGTTACAATGAAGAACTGCAGAACGGGAGATGAACTGTTTTAAGGCGGGTAGATTGTAGCCAAATGTGAATGTCTCTGTGGAGGCTGCTGATGTGTGCAGGCAAATTTCCTGAGATCATAAATCTCTGTGGAAAAATTGGTATCAAGATATTAGATGGAATCTCAGAACTAAACCACCTACATGATACTTTGAAGTCCACAGATGAAAGTCTGTGTTTATAGCTTACAATATGGCTTTAGACTTTTAGTTTTAAACTCACTTTATTCATACAGTAGCTATTGTAATGACAGCTAAATTGAGTGCTGATTTCATGAATGAAATTTGTCCTTTCCTGAAAAGATTCTAAAATCAGGTATTCCATCAGTGCAGCCTAGTGGAGCACCATTTACAATGCACAAATGAAAATTTGCTCCCCTCAGCTGTCAGTACAGTATGCTGAGAAATGAGCATCTGAAGGCAATTTCAGTGTTGAACCTTTTTTAATTCAACACATCATTTGGTTTCAAAATAGTTAAGTAAATTGTATTAAATAATTGTAAACATTCCAAATAGTCATCCAAAACAAATCATATTTTGCATAATTGTAACTTAGAAACAAAATATTAAAATGTAAATCAGTGAAGAGGAAAAATTAGAAAACCAACTCATGACTTATTACACTTTAAAGAAAGTTGCTTAAATATTCAGACTGGGTTGAAATTTATGGGGGCTAAATAAATCTATATGGTTCCTTTAAGAAATCCAGGAAACTTTTATAAACAGTGTGAGGTTAAAAAAAGCTGTTAAAATTATTTATTGCTACATAACTTTTTGAATATTTCTTTTCTAATTACTGGAAAGCTCCCCATGTAGTATGATTTTTGCAATACAATAGGGTCTTCATTTTATAAAGTGCCTGGAAATTTGTTGTGTGACCAATTATATAAATAGTTTTATTGTTTAGAAAGTGTTTAAAATTAACTCTGTTTACCCCCCACATTAAATTTTTTAAAGAGATTTGAAAATCAAACAAAAATTCAGAGAGAGTTCAATCTTCCATTTTCCCCAAAGTGTACAGTAGGTTATACCAATTTAGACTTAGACTCAGACTTACTTTGACTTATAGGACTCTTTTCATTAGAAAGAATGCAATTACAGAGCACGCACTTTACATTAAGAAACAGTGAATGATATAATAATTGTAAATGATATCTACGGTATAACTAACCATATATTCTTCCAAAGAGAATGCAGACAATAGGAAGAAGAAAGTAAAATCAATAATATGACATTGTCTGAATATATCTGGTCCATTAGTTCTGGGGAAATCTATTGCGTTCAATCCTAAATCACATTCAGTGTATGAAGTGGATAAATAAGAATGTTAGGGCGGTCCTTTCTCCCTTTGAGCTTAATGGCAGTTTTGAATGGAAAGGGACAGCTGGATTAAACTCTAAATTAACTCTTGTGAAGCAAGATTTTTAAGACCCTCATTCACAAATGGGTTATTGCTAAAGAATACAATTATTATATAGTGTTTTCATTATAAACTTTTCTACAATTCCAATATATTTTAATACTTTAAAATATCATAGTTTAAAAGGAATTTTCACTTTCTAAATGGTGTGTGTGTGGTGTGTGTATTGTGAAGTTTGTCAGAAGTTTGCTTATTCCATTGCTGTTTGCGTATGGTTTGTTATATCTAAGCATATCAAATACATTTCACAAAACAGTTATCTTGAAAGAACATGCTTATAAGATGTCTGCCAATCCCTAAAAATTGTAAAGGGCTGGCCTTGTACCTAGAATTTCTGATTCCTGAACACCAATTTTTGGTTGATTAAGGTCAATGATAGCACTTACTCAGTCCTTTTGTTGACTTGGATCATGTGACCTAAGTGATTGATTTAAGCACAGAATTGCTAATTTTTATTGTAGCAGTCTCCTCTACAGAGCAACATTCTTCATTAGTCTGAGTTATTTATTCCATATTTAGAGGCTATTCATTTTTTCCTTTCCTACCGTGAAATAAATGTAGAATTGCCAGTCACACTTACTAGTGCAAAAGTGTCAGTGCCAGTGTTAGATGCAGCCTTTGTTCCCACATATCTTTGGCTAGGCTGAAATTCAGAATAGCAGATAATAACATACAGTGTGTATTATTGATGTTGTCTTAATTGTCTTATTGACAACACACTTACACTTGAAGAGGCATGTTAATATTACACATTTTATGAGATTGTACGTATTTTCATGATTGAACCTATAGCTAAAGAAAAGTTTCAAACACACAACAATCTTACCCATTAAAACCTCTGAAATATCTTATATATATTTTTGTAAAAGTCCATGTATTCTGCTCAGTTGAATTCAATTTCTTCCCTCATAGTATTGGCTAACTAGCTACCCATTGATACTTAATGTGGAGTTGGTTCTAAAAGTGTAATAACCTTGCACCATTACCTTAAACATAGTGGCTTGTAGGGCTGGAATATTATGAATTTGAACAATGTGGTAAGGACTGGATATAAAAGGAGAAAGTGTGCACTTCCTTGCCCCTTCCAGCGAAAGAAGAATGCATTGAGGGAGATGTATATTTATATACAGTCTGCCAGGGTTCAGGAACATGGTATCCTCATTGTGACTGTGCCAAACATTGTGCTATTCATTTCTCATTTTGATTTCTTTTGGTGTGGGCTCCCTAAGAGGATGCTGAAATGGTTTATTTATTATTGTTAGCTTTTATTTTCTATTATGTAGCCCTATGAATTGACTTGTGACATTGTTAAATGTTAAAATCAATAAACAAAAAATAAAAATATAGCATGTATCCGTGTGAAGTGACAGATGTAGGCAGGTACTAAGGAAATGCTCCTGCTGGGAGTGATTGCAGCCTGAAGTGTTCTACATGTGCATGATCTGCATACTGCCGGTTGTCTCCTTATGAAATCCACCAGTTTGGACTGCTGGGCTTGTCTGCCTTTGCACATGCCAATCATTGCAGAAGGACCAATTGGCAACATACATTTTCACACCAGCATTGTTCTCTGGCTGCTGCTTTTTTCCTGGTCTCGTCTCTAATTTGCCTCAGATGGGTTCAGGCAGGGATGGACACTCTGCTTACAACTCTGTTGTAAAGTTGCAATTGAAGGAGGAGGAAAGATGGACTGATATGTCCCAACTCCATTGTAGATCTTCACCCTTTCTATTAAAGTTCTACCTTTTTTGCCTCTTGTGCTGTTGGGAACTTCTTTTTTCCAAAGAGGATTCAAAGGATGGAAACATTCTTCAGGTTCACTTTGTCCTTATTCTCTTAGAATAAGTGATCTGAGTAACATCTTGAAGCAAGCTGTGGTTCTACCCAGGAGGTAAGTAGCTCATTTTTATCCTCTTTATAACATCCATGGCCACCTAGGAGTCTTCCATCACAGGAACTTTTCTGAATTAAGAGATTTTTAGAAACCAGAAATTAATTCCCCAGAACGTATTAAAATTGGCACTAATTCCTTGCCATCTTCCAACTCTCTTGAATAGAAGCCAAGCCTGTTCTTTGTTGCATTTGCAGCTAAGTTTTATTGTATGCAAAAGGAAGGTGAAGTTTCTTTCAAAACCTCATCTACTCTTCTGAAAATCAGGCCTTCGGCCTATCTGCCTGTTTCTCCCTGTATAAATTGAGAGGAATCATTCTTGTCCACCTTTGAAAACCACTTTGAGATCTATATTGCTCAAAAATACTATATCAACATCATTAAAATGTCTAAATGATAAATAATGTGTCAATTGCTATACTAATTGGGCTGGGAGAATTTGAAAAGGATTTAGAATTTCAAAGACTAAATTCTTTCACTTGGATAAACCAGTGCAGATGGTGGAGTAACTTGTTCCTTTTCAGAGGGGCAAGTGGCACCTCATTTTATGCTAAATTTCTGTGCTCTCTGACTCCTACCATGTTTCTTCCCAATCTTCTTCCTACCATTATTGGAGCAGCTTCATCTTTGTTTTTTATTTATTGGGGTTTGTTTCTGTAGTGCATGCCTGTTAGCTCAGAACTCTGAGCTTGTCTTTGATGTAGTGCCTCTGTAACTGGGCGTGACTCTCCCCCGCGGCGCCTCCTACTGGTCGCTTTGGGAATTAGCTCAAATTCCAGCTCAGAGCGCCCTCTGCAGGCCGGTGATCCGCCTTGTTTCCTGCTATAGGCCCCGTGTCCCTCCCTGGACCCCGGTGCCTCTTTTATGTGGGGTTCTGCCCCCTGGCAGTAACCCCTTCCTCTTTCTTAGGGGTTTCCCCTACTTGGGAACCCCCTCACCCCCTATCCCCACTTTGCCTCAGTGTCTTTGCAACTGCCCAGTCATTGGCTAGCCCCACGCCCTGGGGCAGACTGCAGTATTAGCCTCTCATCATCGGCAAAGGGGGTTGGACCTGCTGCCTTGGCCTACCCCTGGGTTGCATCCTGCAATGCCCAGTACCTCTTAGCCTTCTGCTAGGCTGCAGCCTGGGGCTTTCCAGACAGGAGATCCCCAGCTCCTCTGCCTTTCCCCAGCCCTGCTTCACCCTAGATACCTTATTTGGTTCCCTGCAGCCAGGCCCTTCTCTCTCTGAACACAGAGAGAGACTGTCTGGGCTTCTGGCTTCTCTGCCCTTATATAAGGGCCTGTTGCTCAGTTTGGGGCGTGGCCCCAGCTGCTGCCACTTCCCCAATCAGCCCAGCCTAAAAGGCTGCTTTCTCCAGCCCCAGCCCTTATACTGGGCTCTTTTTAACCCCTTCAGGGCAGGAGCAGAGACCCACTCTGCTACAGCCTCAAAGTCCCAAATAGTGGTCCTGCATAGTACATTTCTGCCCTTGAACCAGCTATCCCCTGATAGACCTCAAGAATTTGAAAATACAGTCAGCAGACATACTGTTGCACCCTTCAGGCTTTCATTGCACTTGTGTTCTATGCTAGATGTGCAGTGTAGCAAAGGGATGCAATATTCAGTTTTCAAGTTCAAGGCTCTGTTTCTCTCTAAAAAATATGCTGTAGCTGTACCAGAAGCTATGGGCCTGATGTAGGAATCACTTTGTGAAATTCTTTGGCCTGCTATGCAGGGGGTCAGACTAGATTATCATAATAGTCCCTTCAGGCCTTAAAAAAATCTATGAACATCTGGGTTACAAAACCGCCCAGTTGTGTTTTTCCACATTCCAGAGTACAGTGTTGAGTGGTCTCTTGATTCTGATTATGCCTCTATCTTCTACAACAGCTCCTGCTGACAATCACAAACCTGGTACTCAAAGGAGTTGTATTTTCTGAGAAGTATGCCTGAAGGTAGGTAAAAGATTACTGGGGTATTGTCTGTACCAAGAAGGCATTCTGGAATGCTGCCCTCTGTAGGCTCAGAACCAAGTTAGCTTTAACTTTGTACTGACAGGATGAGAAGTTCACAGACAGAAAACAGTTATTGAAGGAGTGAGGTCTCCAAAGAAAACTGTATATTGGTTTGCTAGAACTCAGGGTGGTCAGATAGGAGCTGGCAACATGACATCTGTTACAACTATATGTGGTGGTGATTGTGCATATAAACTACCAGATGGCACCTAAAGTAACCTACTCCTCAAAGAGTCCTGATTTTTGTTCTAGTAGGCCAAAAGGGCCTTCTGTTTATGCAGTATTCCTCATACTAGGCGCTGACAAGAGGAGGAGATCCTTTACATGCTACAGTTGAATCACCTTCTGTTTCCAACATGACAGTTGTCATCTTGACTGACTTGGGGAATTGAACAATCACCTCCAGAGCCAAAAGCATGAGTTTATATAGGTTAAGTAAAAGGTGCTGTTGCTGTGACAGGTAACACGCTGCACAATGGGTTATGCTAGCATGCCCCAAACATGGAAGGAATCCTATGCTACTCCATTAAAACAGCTTTCTGGCTCATTTGCATTGCAGATGCAGCACAAAAGGACCAAAATGGAGGTCAAGAACTGGCCAGCAGTGTGAGAACAGAATTACATTCTCAGGATGTGCTGTTTCTCTCCAGGTCACAACTAGGAGCAGCCTGCATGATATCACAGCCATATATTCCCTTATGAATATCCTCTCTTTCCTCCTCGAGGCCCCAGAATGACCAAGGATGCCAGAGTTGCAGACACACTTCACACTGCTTAAATGTTTTCTCTTCAGCTCCTTTGTTCATAAGCATTTCTTTTGGTTCTCTCATTCTCCATCCCATTTCAGGACAACTTGGCTGGCAAAAGAATGTTAAAAGTTTGCCATATCTGAGATTATACTAGTTATGCAGAGAGAGAATAATACCTTTCATGTTACAGGGTATGCAAAATATTCTTGGATCAGTGTTGGATTAGGAGAGAACCACGCAGAATTCTTCCAGCAGCATAGCGGTTGTTGCTTAAAAGAAAAGTTTGGTACTCAGCTTCTTAAAGGTTCCAAAGGCAGCCTTAGTTTCCTGTGATTAGAAATGTCCGACCATTTGGTTTCTAAAGGGAGTGGATTTGAACATGAATAAAATCCCAATAATACCATAGATAGCCAAAGTTGGGCACTAAAAATGTTGCGCATTTTGATGTTAATAGTTAAAATATCAAAATAAAGAAAAAAATCAAGAAGAAAGTTAAGGTGAACAGCATTAGGAAAAAAACACAAAAGCAATTTAATGGAATAAAATTCTGCTCTAATAAACCTGGAAAAGGTACACTGGAGAAGGAAGACTAGCATGTCTTCCAAAGACAGTACTTAAGGTGACAGAGAAAGTTAATGCACATGAATGACAATGACAGTTGCTCCTGAGAGAGTCATCAGATGCAATAGTGGAGAGTCACTTTGCTTCAAATTCCACATAAGTTAAGAAAGTTGTTTATGAATGTTGTTAGAACAAGATGGACAGTTGCTCTAGGTAGGTCTGATGTTTGACCTCTGCCACGGGTTGTTGCAAGAAGCAGTTATCCACAATACCTATTAGATTTAAATTCCTTGCAGGATAATACCTGAACAGCTAAATCTTCAAGTTTCTTTGTTTTGCAGCTTATTTCTCTATTGGTAAATTCAGGGAGGTGTTAGACACAACATTACTATGGGCAAAGTTTGTATCAAATAAAAGGATTCCATTTTCTGCCAAGTTGGGGTTTAACCTCTCTTAGATCCTTAGTTGTGAATAATTTAATGTATTTTCAATATCTTTCGGCATTTGACTTTCTGAATTCTCTCACAGAATTAATCTTAAAGATGTCTCAGTATTCTGCCTTCAGGAAGACAACTTGCTTTTAGCTCATGCCATAATTTTTTATTTCAGTTTTTGGATGTCATGTCTCACTCTGATTAAATGTCCTTTTTTTTTTTGCAGAAGGCTATTCTCCTAGAAAAATCAAGCTATTATCTAACAAATGTGTGGCAGTTAGTGTTAGCATCTTTTTAATGGCAGCAATCTCTTCCATTTTGAACAAAACCTATTGCCTGCTTTATATCGTCAAAGAGCTTGTCCGGATTTGGCAGTTTTAGATTGGGTAACGTTATGATGGACAAGTTAACAGTTCATTAAATCAAAGATTTTCTATCCACAATTGTTAGTCTTTTGTGTGTTTACTGTTATTATAGTCTGCACAATTGCACCAGGAAATAAGACATACCTTTCCTGTACACTTGCATTGATGACTATGGTGGATGCTACTAAGAGAAACAAGGCCCTGCTGGTGCTAATTTTAAAAAACACACTATGTAAATGCACTAGTGTCGTTGTTGAACTCTTTTTCATTAAAGTAGCATTACTGTCCCTGATATTACCGCTTACCAAATATACTAAGATATAAAAATATTTCCTTTGTCTTTATTTTAGTAAGTAATTCAGGAACCAACTGGTAGTAAGTAATAGGTATGACCTATGCAGTTTTACATGCAGTAGCTAGTTTCCTAGCTTGTTGAATCACTATGATGTTTGGGATGTGCATTCTTTGAAGATTACTTCTAAAGAAAGGCATCCAAATTTTTATTTTGAGATTCTGTCTATTCATGTGGTGTTTACATTCCAATATGGCAGAAGATCATTGAAAAAAGGAAAGATGAAAATGCACTTATAAAAAGGATTTCTTAAACCTGGCCCCTCTCATAGATCCACAGTTTTCTACCTCTTCCCCTCTTGTAGAGACTGGGATTAACGTTCTGTGTAGGAAACAATATACATTTGTAGACGACTTATGAGTTCACCACAGTGCTATTAGTTATAGAGCCATAACACAAGAAGTACGGAGGAGCATGTTACAGATATACTTGGAAGATACTTGCAGTTATGTCATTTTATATTAACACAGCTGCAGATTTAGTTACTTTTGTTTTTCAGTATGTTATCTTTATACTATGTTTTTACTTGCTACTTAAAAACCAAAGCCTAATTCTCTTCCAGTTTTTGCAGTTCCAGCTGTACAGTAAAAGGATCAAGTATTTCAAATTGCTTGCAAGTTTCTTTATTAAATGTGTTTAACAGGAGAATGAGGATAGTCAGTGCATGGCATTTTTGCAGCAATATAGAATCTTCTGATTGTTTAGTTTTGAATTCTTGCTACTTACAATACGCAGCATATTTTTAAAAAATGTTCTGTGAATATGGTGTTCATTAAAAGGACTAATAACAATGCCTTGAACTTGGCATGGTGTGGATGTTATGCAAGCTTTCCCATACATAGTTCTGCAAGTACCCCTCGATTCTGACCTACAATAATACCCTTCATATTCTAGATCTGGGCCTTACCTATATGGAGACTGCAAACTGTGTCAAATCGTGTGTGTGTGTGTGTGTGTGATCTAGACAAATGAGACATTCAAGCTCATTTTCATGTGTGACCTACAATATGTGGTATGCATTTTTATAAACCATCTGAACAAGTAACTTTTTAATAAATCATGGGCAAAGGCTGTAAATAAGAACAGTAGAATAAATTGATGAACAATTTAAGGATACTGCAGAAAGCCATATATATGGGGAGCTAATGATTTAGAAAATTTGTATTTCTGATTCAATTATCATTAATTTTCAGAAGTTTTAAAGATACCTTTGGTGTAATTAGAATTCTCTTAAGAGTTTATATGTTTCTACCAAGTATTTTAGAGATGCAGAAAGATTAAGGCTATTTTTTTCAAATTGTAATTTATCATAATATACATGGCATCCTGTTCTGCCATGAATGTGGTATAACATCGGGAGGTGGTTGGACTAATTCTTTGGTGGGACTTGTGTCTTATAGTGTTGTGTCCATATTGTTAAAAGGGATTTAGAGATACTAATAATTATATAGAAGCTTTGCTAACTATTTAGTGGGTGATCAGCAACATGTGGCGTGTAAGCTATGCTTGAGAGCACCTACTTACAGTACAGACAACAAGATAAGAATTTGAACAAGCAAGCACATTCATCTACAAATATTAAGTCCTAGTGTAAATTTAATTAAAACAGAAACACCCCCCTACAGCGTAAAGATTGCCTCTGTTCTTCAAAAATCAGTTTTATGAAGAAACAGTTTAACTAAAATTGAAAAAAAGGGGCATGTAGCTTTTCAGGCTATGATGATTAGTATTAAGATGAGTTGCACTTTAGCTAGGCTGAAACTTGTTCGTAACAGAATGTTAAATACTTACTGAAAAGAAAGATTATGTCTATCTAGTTACACCATTCCTTGATATATGCACCATGTCAGAGTGCCATTGTCTCCTGGGTAAAGACTGAGAGTTCAAATACCCACTATCTCTCCCCTGGTGCTCCAAATGCTCTGCTTTGAAGTTTTTATAATCCATCTGTCATCTTCTAGCAGGGAGGGCACATGTTCTGTACCACTCAATTATAGAATTCTCTTTTGCCAGCTACAATGAGACAGGAAAGAATGTTATGGGTGGTTGAGAGAAACTGTCAGATATACTAAATTCCTAGGATTCATATGGATGATGTTATTCCAGTGTAGGAACACAGCATGTGTTGTTGTTCAAGTGTATCAATAATACATTTTGTATTGTACAGTTTAAGGACTTTGATTTTCATGTAGTTTGGTTAATATTTGATTTTTATTTTAAAAAATGGAACAATCAAACAGTCTGGGGTTTGTTCATTTTATTTGTTCTAACTACAAAAAACTAACCAAAATATGCATACATTTCAGAGCATCAAAAATTATGATTATTTCTACTACTACAGTGAAATGAAAGGATTGCTTTTTTTTTTTTTGTGTGTAAAAGCTAGGAAACAGTGTAGGGGCTTATAGATCGGTACTATTTCCCATACAAATTGTTTGTATTATGACATGAACTGAAGGCCTGAAAATTATATGTACTACCATCAGGTAAAAACAGAAGTAGCATTTCATTATGTGGTGAATAAAAACAATAGAAGCAACATAGTTAATATTTTGCTTAAAGAAATCTACCTTTTAGGGAGGTAGGTTGCCTGATAGCATGTTGACATTTCATGTACTGCGTCCCTGGGGTGATTTAATTTGTTGTCTTATGTGAAATGAGTTTGATGATCTCAGCTCAGTCCCTCGTGGATATTAATTCACTTTATAAAACATCCCACATAATTTAGCACACAGTGGCATACTTTGCAAATTGTATTTTTTGCTCAGGACAGGGCCAGCAAATGTGCATGTATTATAACTGAAGTTATTGTTTTATTTAGGTTATTGTCATGGGCCCACTGCAGAGAAGGCACAACACAATTGTAAGGAAAAAAGCTTATCACTTGCAACATATTATTATGAGAGTCACAGTAAATACAACACTGGTACATGTAGATCCTGCAGCACAGGTTAGTTTGCAGCCTTGACACCCAGTTCTAATTATGCATCTTCACCAGGTGCCTCCTGAAGGCTCCTAAAATGGACCATAAGATTTAGGACTGTCCAAGTGACACAGACCCCTGTGTTAACTAGAAGTTCATGCCTGTGAAGGAATTTTTAATAACCATCAAGCCAACCTCCTGCCATCTCTCTTGCCAGTGTATATCTGCAGTATAAACTATATCTTCTTTCCCAACCAAACCATTCCCCCCTGCCCACTGCTGAAATCTAGGACTTATTTCAAATATTTCCTTCTGGCATGTTTGCTAGTGACTCTTTAATTGACACCCTGCTAACTATTTAGCTGTAAGCCAACCCTCAAGCAGAACTGGATTCTCAGATTGAATGTGTCATACTTAAGGTAGGAAGAAGGAACACTGTCAGAGCAGAATATCATGCCACCAGATAAATGTGATTGCCAGGACCTCTCCACTATTGGCCATATTCCTCTTGCAAGGTTCATAATGTCAGAGTGTGCACTGGGGAGCTATACTCAGAGATGCATAGGTAATGAGGAGAGAGGCCCTGTACCCATGTTCAAGTGCTTGAGGCTGCTGCAGAGGGAGAAGTTGGAGCCACACCCTGAACTGCCATATCAGTTGGTTTAACTCCAGCACCCTTTTTAAATTTCCTGAGCTACCGTTGCCTGTAGACACTGTTGTCCTCCTTTAATGGGCTGTAGCACTGAAGGAGTCTGTGTGGCTGTGGTACAGCTGTTAGCGGTGAAGGGCTCACTAGTCCTAAGGTAATGTGTTTCCCCCGATGGGCAGCTGCTGCAGGCTCCTGGAGCTGAGGAAGAGGCTGGGGTTGTGAGAGGGGAAGCTATTCACAGCCACATGGCTGTTGCACGGGAGCCAGCAAGCCCTTCTGGAGCCATAGGTGGGGCAAGGAGATCAGTTAAATTAGCCTGTGTCAATACTCTGCTAATCAGATCCTTGAATGGGCTGTCATGGCAGGGAAACTGTGTGAGGGGAAGGTGGTATCTCTGTATTCATGAGCCAGGCTGGTGGCCGTTGAGATGGAGCCAGCTGCTCAGCTCGCTTCAGTTCTTGGTGAGGGGGAAGAGATGACTGAGGCAAGGAAAAGCGTCATGTGGGACCTAAATAGGCCACTGACCTCTTGAAGAGTTGCACTTAGGAGCCAGCCGGAGACATCTTTGGGAACATGTGCATTGACCATTTGTTGCAGCCCACAGCATAGGTGGGTCACATTTGTACAATTGTCCCAGCCAACGTATGTACCTATTTCCTTTCCGCCACCTGCTCCCACTCTACTGACATTTAAAAGAGTTGTTCGCGAAACAGTGGATAAGAATTTTCAGAAGATCTCAGCTCATTGATTACTGAGTTCTTTTTCAAATCTGGCCCTTAGAGTCCTGATGAGAGATGCTGGGTTGGGCGCAGAGCACTTGTGAAAATCTGATCCTTCATGAGACAGCCTTGAGAGCTTTGGTTTCAGCACTACATGGCTGACAATTCTGCTGTGAAATCGTGCCACAGAGATGGCTCTATTTCATTACTCGCTGAAGTTACTCCTGTGGCCAAATTCAGTTTTTGACCTGTGTGCAGGAGTCTCATGCAGACCACACTGGGAGTCACCCATATACACTGAGTGCAAAATTTGACCCATTGTTTCTAAAATGCTGGAGGACCCTTCAGGATGAAAGGAGCTCTGTAAGTGTAAGATTCTTATTAATAATTATGATGCTAAATCTTGCACTACTCACACACTACTCCCCTTGGTCTTGAGTTAACTGAAACTTAACTCTGATCCAATTTAATGTGGAGAGACTGGATGTTCACTGATAAATAGAGACATAATTTAAAAGTCTCTGATTTCTAGAGGCCTGGCTGTGAACTAAATATTTCCTTATTATTGTTGAGTTTGCAGCCAATATAAGTATCAGAAATTATTGTATAGTATACATATTGGTCTATACATATTACTGTACATCAACTGGGTAGTTAAATGTAACCAAAATGGTGAGTTCCAAGTGAAAAAGGAAAGTATTCCACAAATCTCTAGATTGTGACAGTCTTTTCAAGAGTAATAGTGTAACTATAGGGTTTGTGAATTTTTCTAAATGTAGATTATAATTTTTTAATGTTTATCCACTCCTGCCCTTATCTTTGTTTCTTCCATTTTTCTTTTCTTCTCTTTGCTTAACTTTTCTCATCTGCCTTTCATTATTTCTCTTTTGTTGCTTTTTTATCACTTTTCCTGTTTCTTCTTACTTTTTTTTCTTTCTCTGTATCTTACAGGTATACAGTAACAGTGGAAGCCCCAGTTGGAAGATTAACAGTGAAGATCACAGGTTTTAGGTCCCAGCAGAAACTTCATCACACTGAAAAGAGTAAAGATTGCAGTTTGCAGAACCTAGTGAAACCTTGAGAGTATGCAGAGTGTTAGCACTTACTCTCCAACTTCCACTGGGTCTCATAACCTGCTATCTTAGGGCTTCCACTGTGTTGTAAAGGCTGCTGTATCACATGTTTGTGTAAAAAGGCAGCAGTTGAAAGTTGCCATACAAGTACTATTGTGGGCTATTGGTATGTCGTGATATAAGTACAGCTTGAGTTAATATATTGATATAAATACAAGTTTATATGAAATATTTATATCAGCTCAATTGTAAAAACATCTTGATATATATGTATATTAAAATCTGCTTATATATGACTCTATATATCCCACCCAGTGCTGGTAATAATAACATTTAATGTATCTGTATTTGCTACACATAATAATTCAAATTAGATCTGCAAAATTCTGTTTCCCCAAGTGAGTAGTATTTTTTTGATGGACAAGTAAGATGTGTGTGAATTAAAAAAAAAAATTATACGTCATCATGATCCTAATGCTGCAGCTTATACTTCTGTTTTAGAGGTGGTGCAAAAATATATGGGTCAATCTGGCTCTATTCTTTATATCTCCATATTTTTCTTTGTGACCTATTTTATTAAACAGATTATTTATAAAGATACAAATTCTGAACTTGGTCACTTGGTAGTATGGTAAATTTTGTTTGTTTTTGATTTTAAGATTTTTAGCTAATTTTTTTTGTATTTTCTCAGGAAATTAAGGTCATATTTTTTTATGCATGTTGAAAAATATACACTTACAAGTATTGGTGCAACTGTAAACAAGTGATAAAGTGACAACATTTACAATAGTAAAACTGACAGCATTTACTTTAATTTTCTGCCATTTTTGTAATTATATCATTCAAGACCAAAAACTAAAATGATATTTTAGCATGCTGTAAGAAATGAGGAATTCAGATCTTAAAAGACCATTACAATTAGCTTTGAAACATTCACCATTTTAACATCATTGTTTCATATAGCTTATACGTCTTCATTTACAGGCAAATATTCTGTTGATCTTTTATAAACAAAGTAGCACCCATCTGCTTCTTGAGACACTCCTGGCGCCTATTCATTGCAAAAATAATACATGTCCTAATGACTTCCACATATTTTGAAATCTCCCTTTTGAAATTGGTCTTGGCAGATTATTTGCAGGTACTTGAGTTGCATCTGTTTGCAATTTTGCAAATGCGGAAGACTTTAATGTTGAGCACTGCAAGAGGGCTATTTTAATCCTCAGATAACATTGGCTGTCATCAAAAGCCACATTTATCTTTTCGAAGGTGGGGCAAATGTTTAATGTTAAAAGACAGTAAAAGGTCAAGGTCAAGCCTGAGGTCTGAATATTTTCCTTTCATAAAACTGTATCTTTTGCCATTTTACTTCTTGTATTTCTTTCATTTAAGTTTCTGCTTAGCTATCCATTGCCAAGAGGATGTTTTGCTGATAAAATGAAAGATCAGGAAAAGAATAAATCTGAAATAATTGTGAACCTCGGTATGTTGTACTTATTATTACCATGTGGCTAGCAGCTGACCAACTTAAGCCGTTTTCATTTACACTACAAAATGGAGCAGCCTGGTCCAGGGAAAGTACAAATTTCCTTTTATTAAATCACTTGACTGTTAAAGGGAAGTTAAGGGTCTCCCTTCAGTACACAAAAGCAAGGCTGAAATGGCATCCTTAACGTACTTTGTTGGGCCTTGTTGTTGCAGCACATGTGGAACAGTGTGAAGGATTACTAGTTGCATAGAGGACCCCAGCAATAGATGGGCACAATGATGGTGAGTTAGGAATGATGGTTTAGATTTAATTCCTCTGTTGGTTTCTCTATTCTTATTCTTATTATTTATTATTTATTTTATTTTATTAGACTGCTAATTTGTCTGTGACTCGGTTCTGTCACCACAATATTGAAAAGTCCCTTCCTCCATGAAAGGATGAACATTACAAGAAGGAGATTGCAGAGCAAAAGCCTTAAAAATATTTCATTCTGGGTGTCTACTTTCTGTTCATGTTGTTATGCAGTGAGAAAAGCTTGAAATACAAAAATTGTGCCAAGGTTTGAAACACCTCAGTGTTTGGTATGAAAGGATTGAAGGAGTACTTCGTGTGGTAAAGGCTATTTTCATGTTTCTTGATTAGCTCCATGGTTATAAGAAGTGTGCATTCAGACCTAATACATTTCATTCAATCATCTCAAAGTTCTTTGCACTTATGAATTAAGCATCACAAAATTCCTGTGAGGTATTTTAAGAGGGATCATTTAACTCACCACTGAACTGCAGCCATCTCTGGGATGGAACTTGGCAGCTGTTTTACAGCATATAACAACACTAGGCAGGTTAGGACAGGAGGTAAAGAATACTTTAGCCAGTTAAAATTGCAGAGGGAATTTAGATCAAAAGACGTTCACAATTTAAATTTGAATTTGACCAAGGGTTACATTTTCAACAGTGCCTAAGTCATTGTGGTACCTATGTCTTATGTTTGAAAGGGACTTGAGCACCTTTGAAAGTGTACCTGAGGCACTGAGTTTAATATCGTTAGAAGATATTAATACAAAGAAGTTATATCAGAACTTTACAGACCATGAATGAGCAGAGTTTTGGGTTTCTGTCTTATAGGAAAATTCCAAGGCCAATTAGCCTTCTTTTCCCTGTTTCACCCTTGGGGGTTGGTTCAAGACTGACTTATAGAATGTGGTGCCACCTGTATAGTAGCAGCACCGCTTCCTCATTATTTATTTATGTATTTTATTATTTGTATTGCAGTACAGTTCAGAGGCTCCAGATAGGCACTGGGTATCCAGAAGACCACTAAGCAGGCGGTAATGGTAGTCGAGATGGGAGATGATGAGGGTCTGGACAAGAGTGGTGGTGGCTGTTTAGATAGAAAACATTGGTTCTTTAAAATATTGTTCAGGAAGAAGTGGCAGGACTGAGATATGATTTGAATGTGTGGGGCAGGTGAGAGGGAGGAGTCAAAGATGATGCCCAGGATGTGGACTGGAATGACAGGGAGGAAAGTAGTATTGTCAGCAGTGACAGGGAAAGTGGGGAGAGAGGGTGGATTGAAAGGACAGACAAGGAGTTCAGTTTTAACCATGTAAATTAAGTTGGTGTCAAGATATCCAGGAGAAGAAATCTGAGAGACGTACAGAGACACGGGATTAGATGGCAAGTCTTAGTGAAGAGGTAGATTTGTGAGTTTGTGGTGTAAATTTAGTAACAAGCCATGTGAACAGAAGAGGTCATCTCAGGAAACACTGCAGAAAGTACAAGAAGGAAGGAGATCTAATTGTAAGAGATGCTTGCAGGAACAACCATGTAGGCAGGAGGAGAACGGAGCCACAAAAGCCAAGGGGGCACTGAGGTGTACCTGCCTGGTCTCCTGTTGAAGCCTTGGCTCCTTCCTGCTTATTTTGTTAGATCTGACTGGATCACAGTACAAAGCAGTATGGCTGCAGTTTATGGTCAGGAGCAGTTGCAATGTCATTGTGAGGTATGCTTATAAAAAGTGTTGTAAAAAGTTACTGCGTGGTTGTTGTAGCCAATTTTGAAATTATGACAACCTGGCACAAGATCTGAGTCCATATTATGGATTAATGTCTTGCAAAAACAGTAAGCCAAGTCTAAATGTTTATCTTTGCACTCCCATACACTGTATGGCCATATCAGATTATGCTTTTTTGGAGTCAGCGTATGCATTGTTTGGAATAAGATGAAAATTAGCTATGACGCAAAGATAAGTGGCTCTGACTCACTTAAAGACAGAATAGGATATCACTGATATAAAGAGACCGACATCACTGATATAAAGAGACCATGATAGTGTCATGTATTGATATATTATTAAGCACTCACCGGCTTTTTACATTTGAAAAATCTTAAATTGAACTAATAATGAAGAAGCTACCTCTTAAATGACATCACTGGAATGATCCATTACTGCTACTGTATACACAACTTGAGTTGTGGGAAAACCTGTAAGGTTCAAGCTGTGTAGGAATTTAGCGAGTCCAGAGGGCTGTATTTGGTTCTTGTGCATTCATGCTTCCTGGAGATTTGCTGGGAATTGGGGGTTGATGAGAACCCCAGACTTCCAGGAGAATGTCCATGAAAACCTGATCAAACAAGACAATTTCATAACAAGATCATTGTATTACAACTGTCCCTCCCTTTCCTACAGTCCCCTTGCCTTGTCACTTGTCTTTATTTGTTCTTAGCTGAGACAGGGTAGTTGCCTTTAGCATCCCTCCTAGGGTTTTCCAGAAGATGGACTAATGGTTCACTCGCCTCACCTCACATGGATAGAGGAGTGGGAAGAAGCCCACTCTTCCTACCCATTACACTGTAAAACCCTTCATGGGAGGGGGCTGCCAGTCTGTTTCCCCATTCCACAGCAGCAAAGAGAGAGGAGAAGTACTGGGCTTCCCCAGGGATGCTCTGAGATTCACTCTTGTGCTGAAAGTTGGAATTGGGGGATGTTTGCCTGAGAATTCCTAAGGCGATATGTGTGAAAGAGAGACATTGTTAACCTGTAGAGAGGTTCGCTACCCTATGTTCGTGCAATGCTCACCACTATTTTAATTTAAGCTGAATGTGCCTCCTGCTCTAGAAGCAACTGCTCTCCTCTTATTATTTCTGTTGTGTTTAGATGTATGTTGATGCTCATCTGCCTAATGGAAAATACCTACATTTACAGTCACAAGTGCACCTTGGGATGAATGTATTATTTATAAAGCCCCATCATCACACCCCTCACAGTTACATTTTATGCTGCTTGTGGGTGTACTCTTGTGTCTTGTTGGCAGTGCAATTAGTTGCACTGTGGGAGATTCCCAGGTTCAAAGCCAGCCATGTAAAATCTATTTCACCCCTTTTTAATATGTGGGTCTTTTTATAAATGCAAAAACCCTCTGACATCCCTTCATAAACAAAGCAGAATAACGCTGTTAGAGAAAAGCTTATACACATCCGATCCAGCCACTGTTTCTACTTGCTATATATTATACTCAGTTTACTTGCTCTAGACCACCACTATGCAGGTGGAAGTGTGAGGGCCATTGAGCACTCTCCTTTTTTCCAGTGGATCACAGTTACTGAAACATCTGTGCTAAATAACTTTGGGCTTAGGCGCTATTGCAAATTGAGTGCTCAATAGCCCTCAAAATTTCTAATTTCTTACGTGGAGGGGAGGGTGTCGTTTAGGAATTGTACATGGTCTGCAGTATAAAGCATACTGGAAACATTTGCGAAGGGCCATTTTAAGCACGTTTCAGCTGCAGTGAAAGTACCCCTCAGTACTTTGTTTCTCTATTTAGACTTATTCCATTTAAAAGTGGACAAAATAAATGATGAGCATGTTATTGGTGTAATGGTGCAGGAGGTTGCAGAGATGTCTCATAATGACTGGAAGCGAAAACCTAAAATTTGAACTCCCATATAAGCGGCAAGTTTTTAAACTGTTGAATGCGCACTTGAAAGCATGTACAATTCCAGTAAGCCAAATGCCTACCTTTCTTCAGGACCTATTCTGCTCTCCTTCCACGCTCTCATATGTGTAGATATTTGCATGAGCAAGGAGAATTGTGAACATGTAGGAGGATAGAAGAAATTCTGTGAATAGAATGGATGTGCCCCTATATAGAGAACCAATTAGAACAGTGGTTCTCAAACTTTTTTTTCACGGACCACTTGAAAATTGCTGAGGGTCTTGGTGGACCATTTAATGATATTTCCAAATGTTGTTTGTATCGTTAGCTAACTATTGTAAAGGACTTTGGATAAAAGTGCTATATAAAAAAACCTTAATAAAATTAAGGTTTTTTTGTTCTACAAAAAAAGTGCACAACTCACAGTTTGAGAACCTCTGAACTAGAAGATCTATACATATGAAGGTAGAATATGCCCCCTATTTTGGATGTACTTTGTGAAAAACTGTGCTGTTTGACTTGACTCATTAAAGTACTTTAAATAAATCTTGTTTGGAATTTGAAGTGACTCTGCAGAACAGGGATGGTTTGCTGGAATTTTGTTCATGTCTGTGAACTAGCCGTAGAGGGAGTTGCTGTATTTTCCCCCTTCATCTGGATATCTATGAAATTATTTGGGCTGCTGTTAGTGATGTATTTCAGGTTCAAGCCTAGTCTGTTGGGATGGGTCATGTGTTGGAAGTAGCATGATATTTATCTTGTTTTCCTGATTGGTTGAGCTTATTCCATATCATGGCAACCAGCACACAAAGCAAAAGCCATTTCCATTTCTCTTCTCAATGGCTGATTTTGCTTCCATTGAAATTGATGGTAAAACTCCCACTGTCTTCATGTGTAGCAAGATCAGATACTCAGTGAGGGGGGCTGGTCATCATCTAGTGCTTTCATCTGCTTGAAAGTTAAGTTCTGTACTTAAGTTCTTTCATCTGCTTGAAAAGTCAAAAATTCTCCTCTGCACTCTCTCTCTGTGATTCTGGTGGCCAGTGGATGAGTATGTTATAAACGTATTTAAATCCTCCAGTTAGTGAGAACAATAGCATTATTATTTCATGTTTTGGCTCATGTAATAATTACATTTCAGTGCAGAAGTGAATATTTATTTATCTGAGATCACAGTTCTGTTGTACTTAAAAACATTCAGCAATTCCAGTGGTTTGGGTTTTCCCAACACACGTTACAATATGACGAGCCATAAATTATTATTTGTGTTAATGAAATACTTGGTCACATCTGTGACTCATTCTGATGGAAGTCTAACTCTCATATAAACAAATGTTTTTCAGTGTGGATTTACATACATTTATAGATTAGAATCAGGAACTATGCTTCCATTATAGTCAAATGCTAACTAGGTTAATAGGTTTTCCTGAATTTTCATCCAGACATTTCTTTGGAAATAAGCTTTGATTTAAGTGTTACACAAATTAAAAAGTACATAAAAACCAAGGGAGAGGAGGAGAGTTAAAAGAAATGAAAACTAAGTATATTAAAGTTAAAGAAAGTTAAAATTAAAAGGTTATCTATGAATAACCACAATCAAATCTTTTTTGTCCATATTTAATTCAAATGAGATTGCTACATATTGACTTCTAATGCTAAAAGGCCACCCATCATGGAATCCCTGCAGCCAATGAAGCAAGCAACTGAATGCTTTCTTAAATGATGCTAATCAGTCCAGGGAGGCCTGCCCTCTATCCCCATCAGTATTCTGTAATTCAGATGTGCTGATAACCTGAAATTGAATGTGTCAGTATGCAGACATGTGAAGAAAAAAGAAATCTAAAAGGCAAAAGATCCAGCTGTAGAGACTATGCCTATTTTATTTTTTTGTTGTTTATTTGTTCAGGGTAAAGATTAAAAAGGATTGTTGCAAGTTGCTCTCAAATATTAACTGAAAGCTTTAAAACATGTTGACTGAATAAATAGGTTAGACACTTGATTTCCAGGTACTGCATGGCAGATTAAGATGAAATATTAAAAAACAAAATAATAAAGAAATATTTGAACAACACCCTGAGGTTAAACTCTGTCTAGATAGTAAGATTCTAATCTGAAATGTTTTTTTAAAATCTCTATGGCCTTGCTAGTACCAGCAGTTAGTTGCTAGATCTATTATAAATCCTGATTTTTCCAAAGTTTAAAATTCAGCTGTTTAATTCTCATCTGGTTTAAACTTTGCATAGACACTTTCATCTCAAATGCAGGTTTTCTTCTATGATACTGTTGTGTCAAAAATATTTTTGGGTAGTATTGTATATTTTTCTCGGACTTTCTCTAAAGGAACAATGGCTTAATTTTGCAAACCTATTTTTGTAGACAGTGCCCAATTTTGTCCTCATATGCATACAGAGCTCCCGCTTCCAAATCAGTGGAAGTGACATGCACATATCTGAAGAAAGAATTGGGTCTTTTGTTCTTAGAGTGGATTGCTGCTTTTCATTTTTAGCATAGGATGAGTTATTTAAATTTTAATTTGACCCGTTAGGCATGTGCTTTAGGTCCCTTTTTATCACAATTTTATCTATTACAAGGAAGATACTGATAATACTGTAGAATAAATTCATAAATTTCATTGCCCTAAAAGATGACACGATGGAATTTCATCCATTGAGGATTTTTGTTACATATGCATCTGACAGAGAAGGATGATGATGGCTAAACTGAGATTAAGATTTAAAAATGAGGAGAGAAGTTTTGTTTTTCTAACCAAGTGATTTAATTTTTTTTACATGTTGAAAACTATAATTCTATCAACAATGAATTGTATATGAAGATTTTTTAATAAAAACATTAAGAGCCAAATAATAATAATTTTTGTCTGTAGATCTCAGAGGAGGCAAGTATCTCAGAGAAGGTTTGAGCATTGGCCTGCTAAACCCAGGGTTGTGAGTTCAATCATTTAGGGATTTGGTGATTGGTCCTGCTTTGAGCAGGGGTTTGGACTAGATGATCTCCTGAGGTCCCTTCCAACCGATTCTAAGTATTATTGTCTCCATTTTGCAGTTGTGAAACGGTGGCACATAGGGGTGAAGTGACTTGCTGATGGTCATCCAGCAGAGCTGGCAACAGAACACAGGTCCTGAGTCAAAGTCCAGTGCTGTAACCACTAGACTATGCTGCCTCCCCTAATGTTTCTCCTAGATGTTCATCTGTCCTTTGAAACTTCTGTCATCAAATGTTTGTATGCACTCATTTGTGAACAAAGGCTTGTATATATGTATGCTACTTGGATCACTGGGCACGCAGTTCCATAGCTTGCATACAACTGCTGGCATGTGCCGATGTGCATAATTTTGGAGACCATGACTGAAAATTTAGGAGATTGGAAACTGACAACAAGAAAGTTTCTAAAGTTTCCATCATGCCTTTATCTTACTGTGTTGAGTTGAGATATCACTCGATAGGGTGAGATTACGGCCCACTATTACAAAACACCTGAAGTACCTACCATTGGCACAACGTATTAAGTTAAAGATGGAATAGAAGGTTTAACTCTGACTGTTGTTCTCCAGTCTCAGTTACATTTTAGTATAATTTTCAGGACTAATGGGGAGAATTGAAGCTTTGTTTGTTTATTTGTTTGTTTTTTTTAAGGCCAGCAGGTCCTTTATGATCACATATAGATCCTGAGAGATGCCGGTATGTCCCTGCTTGTGTGCCTCCCACTCCCACTTTGAGGTCATTCATGGCTACTGTCTTCCAGTAGAGATGGCCCATTAATTGGCCACGAGAGTTTCTGTGGAAAACAGTGGGTCCACTCCAGTTCTTACTGGTCAATGGAAAGACTCTGTGGACTTCTGTGGAAGTTTTATCTGGCTTAATATTAGGAATTCCAGCTAGTGGCCTATTTTTCTGAGGTACTGAACTACCACAGCATCTTTTAGCGTTGATGGAAGCTGTGTGTGCTCAGCCCCTATGAAATTCAGGACATTTAAATGCATGGCTGACGAGTCTTTCCAATCCTTGTCTGTTTATGGAGGAACTGAAAGAGACCAAGAACCCTGATCTTTGGGGTGCTGACTGCCACCGAGACATTAGTAGGCTGGCGCTACCCACATTAAAATGACATATCGAGCGCTAATTATTTATTTGTGCATTTATTTATATCTTCTCATTGTTTGTAGATTTCATCTTAAAATGTTTATTTGAAATTGTCAGTGATCAAAGGCTAGAAAACAAAACTGAGCTAGATATGAAATATTTATTTTTTGCAGAAATTGAAGAGTCAGGATAATTCTTGTATGTGCAAACTTTACAAGATGAAACCAAATATTATTCCCTTAAACTTATAACTGAAGGATAAATCTACATCGGCGTACCTTCCTCCATAATTCAGATCTAAAGTGTCTTCTGTTTAGTATCATTTAATTTAAATTAACTGATTTTACTTGATCATTTTACACACACAAACATATGTGCGTGCGCACACACACACGTCTGTGTATTGAATTGATAAAGAACGAACTCTGGTTAAATAATCCACTTTTGTCTGACAACGGAATCAGTTATAGAGGTGCAAATATGCAGAAAGCTATTTGGAAATGCATCCTCGTAGTTGTCAGGTTTTATTATGCAGGAAGGTGTCATGTTTGTTACGAAGCTGAGTGCAGATGGCAGAGTGGAAGAAATGGATCACTAATTTTAACAATGATTAATGAACAGAGATAGAAAATGAATTACATTGGACTATTGGAGGCAAGAAATATTTTTGAGAAAATTTTGACTCATCTGCTGTGCTGTTCTCTGTAAATTATTTTCTGAAATTCTATATGTTGTCAACAGTTGACTGCATTTTCCATTACTGTCTATTTCTGTCCTTAAGTACTTTTGTGTTGTTAGAGATACATAATTTCAAAATACCAATACATTCCTGAATACTTAGAGAAAATGTATGTAACTGTATGAATGTTCCAAAGACTCTAGCCATAAATGTCGTGTTTTATAATAATCTTTCATTTTTCCTCATTTTATCACAACGTTAGAAATGTTTGGTGTAAAAATAAATGAAAAAAGGAAGGTTGGGGGGGGGAGAGGGATGAGAAATCATTCCGAGTTTGGGAAGCACAGGAACAAAGATAATAATAAAAATGTGGCCAAGTATGTTGTTATGGTTTTGAGCGTACAATGCATATTCCACCATTTGCGATTTCACAGACTAACGAGGAAAAAACATGTACACAGCTGCTTTTTAAATTGCCACACTCTTGTGCTTCTCTACTTTGCTATACAGTCCGTTGGCTTACACGTGTCCTCCACGCTCCATGGCCAATCTGCAAGGGAAAGTTGAAAGTTGCCACAAAGTCCTAATCATTGTTGATCCTTGTTTTACAACCTGCTGAGATACACAGTCAAAGTTTCTTGCACTGCTGACCTTAGAGTAAGGTTAGATTCACCCATTCTCAAATGAATGTTAGTTCTGCCTTGAGAGAATTATGTCCTAATTTTTTCACCTACTTAATATGTTATTGGAAGATTAGATTATTAGAAGATTTATCAGATTTTTAAAAATATTAAATGCTTAAAACATAATTAAATATCTGCTTTTATATTATAGCCTGCACTGGGGTTTAGAAGTTAATGTCCTGAAAAGACATAGGGTCCAATTGGTTAGCCCTTGCACAAGTATGCATAGTGTTTAGAGAGGGGAAAATGGAAAAAAAAGGGGATGTAAGTAGCCTTTCCCATCTAATTCTGACATTCATGTGGCTGGAGGGCTCAGTACCTATAAGTGGCTAGCATTGCCAAGGCTACTGAAAGGGCTGGCCAGGTATATGGGAGGGCAGGAGTGCACACTGCATTAGAGACAATGGGAGCTGTGGGTACTCTGAACATAAGGCCCTTGAAATGTATTTCTGGAGAGCTGTTTCCACAGTGTGTTTCCTGGGAGCCCTAGAGAGAATTTTGGTTTAGTTGGCCCAAATTCTCCTGTTGCATCATGGTCCTTCTTCATGCATTTCCAGCATGGACAGTAAGCCATAACCCAGCCACAGAACTGAGAAGAACGATAACATATTAAGTGCTCAGATTCCTCGGTCTCTCTGCCTTCTTCTTTTGATACCCAATCAAGGTAGTATCTTAGGGCTTGTCTCCACTGGCACTTTACAGAGCTGCAACTTTCTTGCTCAGGGGTGTGAAAAAAAACACACCCCTGAGCACTGCAAGTTTCAGCACTGTAAAGTGCCAGTGAAGACGTGCCCTTAGTGCAGTATCGTAAACAGTAGAGTGGTGATGTTAATTGCATTATTACTTGATAATATACACTAGGCAAAACTTAGACTTGTTGTAAACAGGTCAAACTCCAGTGAAGTCAATGGAACTGCATCTGCTTACACCTGGTCTGAATTAGCCAATTATATCTCAGTAACAATGTGGTAGCTAATCATGCACTAACTCCAATGCAAAGTCTCTATTGAATGAGTTTCATGTTAGCACAGCTGCTTTTATTAAAGACCTGATTCTGTTGGATTTTAGTTCCTGAGAAGTCCTTCCCCATGCAAGAAATTCCCTTGATTTCAAGGGAACCGTCTGCATACAAAAGGACTTCTCATCTTTGTGAAAGTCTTCAGGATTGGGCCCTTCACAGTAAATTTTTGTTGCTACAGAACATCCAATTTCCTTTATGCAAAGCAATTTTCTAAACATCAATAGTTGTTGTGTAAAGAGCCAAAGCCACAACAATAGCAATCCTCGAAGTAGGAGGAACTTAGATGATTAGTTTAATATCTCTATATCCTTCCGACATGAGTGTTCCCTCTGCCACCTGCCTAGATTTAGATGGAGAGCTATGTTTTCCAATGAGATCTGTTTGGTTTGTGAGGAAACAGAAATTCCATGTATCTTGCTTTCACTTACAAAGGTTGGGCTTCATTCTGCTTCCATCAAGGTTAATGGCAATTTTGGTTTTTGACTTGAAAAGAAGGAAGACGAGGAACATGCTTTGAAAGTTTCAGACTTGATTTTTTTAGGCGCTTTACCCATAAACATAAATGTATAAAAAGCAATTGTGATTGATTGGATATGTTCAAATTTTGTCTACATTTGCAGAGATAATTGGAAAATTCCACTAGTCTTCATAATGTAGCAGTAAATATTTTTCTTGCCCTACCTCAAATCTTGGTACAGATACATTAACTCAGAAGGCTTTGAAGCTATCATCAGGTTGCATTTGTGGGAAAGATTATGATTTCTTCCATTTTCTCTTTACGCATTTGCTTATAAGTGCCAGGGAAAATTTTAAACATCTTTTTGAACGATTCTAACTCTAATATTTTGCATGTACTTATAGTCCTGATGGGAACATGCTTTAGAAAAACAACTACTGGAACAGTACAAGTCCTGCTCAGGTTGCATAACATATACTAAACACTGAGAAAACATACACAGTGCTTTAGTGAACAAGATAGGGGAATGCTCCTGAGAGCCAATTCAAAATGTGACTTAAGGCAAGCATAGCTTTTAGTTTCTGTTTCTTTTGGCAAACTAGTGAAATAGTGGTGGTGGTTGGAATCCCCTTGTAAGCACCAGAGGTTGCCTTTGCAGAGACCAGTCTGTACATCCAGCTTACATGAGGGTGACTGAATGTTAGTTATGGACCTAGCCTTTAATATGAGAGACTAATATTCCTATCACAAGATTCTCTCTTGTTTGAACGGTAGAAAAAAGAGAGTCCTATGCAACTTCAGCAGAGTTGTATGAAGAATAATCAGGCTTTGGCAAGCAACTCGAGAAGTACAGTTTTCCACCTCAATAGTGAGAAGTTATAGTGCAGCTTTTTTGTGACAGGTCAGTATGGGATCAATATATATGCAATGAAGTAGCTATGTGATAAATGTTCTAATCTTAGTTCTCAATTTTTTTCAATAGTCAATATATAGGATAGAGAGTGCAGATACACTGTGTGTGTCGGTATATCTATGCATTATTTAACCGAGCTTTGCTACCATTAGATTCATGTTAGTGCACACAATCCAAATGAAGATATGACTGTTAATTAAAATCCCTTTTGGTTCTGTTTAGTCCAGAAGTTGTTCATACTCATTTTTATGGCATCTTACCAGTTTCAGCTTCATATAAGTGACTTTAAACTTAATTTTGTCTAGCTATTTTATAAGAACAAGCAAGTAAAAATGTTTATAAAATTAAGTCCTGTTCATGGAAATACTTACATGTGTGAATCAAGGCACTTATATGCATAAGTGTTTACAAGGCTGGGTTTCTAGTTTTAAATATTTTCTTCTGTCTTAAGTTGAAATAACTTGAGAAAATATGTGGGTTTGCATTAATATTTCAGTTTTTCACATGAATATTTAAATTATTTTTCCTGTATGGTATCTATATGGTAATTAGTGTTTATGCCCCTTAATAAATGTGTGTGTGTGTGTGTGTGTATACAGACACATACACACACGCAAACAGAATGTATGTGAGTGTATAGTAGTATATATAATATTAACACGGACTATACCATGAACTAGAGGCCTGTCATACTTCTGTTACTTCAGGTAAATAACTGATTGACCTTTGTGGTGCACTGATACTTCACTAATCAGAACCTGAAATCTGTATAACAACACTTCATTTACTTGATAGACAAAAGAACAATTGCACTTGAAGTAATGTGATTTCTAAATAGACACTGCCTGTCAAAAGTAAATGCATTAGAAGTAAAATGTAGCTCAAGGAGACAATTAGCAAACAGAGGTGACACTGTAAACAGGTGCACCCATTATTCCCAAAGCTTGTGGCAATATATTCACATCTTTTAGACTGATGGAAGATCATGTGACAGTTTGGTGAATTATCTATCTGTATCATCTGACTGATGAAGCCTGCTGCAGTTGCAGATCATTTAAAAATGCATCTCACAAATTACATGGTAGCTGGGAAAAAATGCAGGTTTTTACGAACAATGCTTTTCTAAAGCTATGTGCTAGAATACCTAATTTTTCTTTGAAAGGATGTGGACCATTTCATTATGCTATGTATACAGTCAGTTAGGGTTGTGCAAATTCATTACAATGTTTGTTAATCTATACAACATTTTCTATTCCTGTTT